>NW_017972890.1:0-8103 GCF_001876935.1 Asparagus officinalis | reverse complement strand
AAGTCTCAAAGACTTAGTCAAAAATGCATGGAAGCCACTTCATGTCTTAAGTCAAAACGTTGAGGTCAGACCCGCGATGCAAAAACCGAACGCCGAGGTCACACCCGCATTCCAAATTCAACATGCAAGGGTGAAACCCGCATCTCAAGTTCAAAATGCAGGGTCCACCCCCACATTCCAGAAGCAGGATTATGGCACATACCTTCACACAGGTCCTGCATGGAAAATCCGTTCAACCAAGCTGCTTTCGAAGCGAGTGCAGAGAACAACTCCTTTGTGACAAGGAATCAACAGCTCCAAGATCAGAATTGAGATCCAAAGTATTCCGAAAATTCGTCCCAGTCAACCGCGAACTTTCGAAAACTTTGGAGGGGGTTCTGTAGGCTGTCTAAAAATCACAATAGATAGTTGATCCCCCATCAAACACCTACAATTTGAGGACTTTCATGTAGAAGGTTATAATCTGACGACCTTCACAACAACTAATGAAAGCCCCAATTCAACAGCCTTCACAATCAACATCGGGAGTTACAATCTGACGACTCTCGTATTTTCAAGGAGCCAAGACGAAGATTACAAGAGGACGATCTGTACAAAGCTCTAGCAAAAGAGACTACAAATTGACGGTCTCTTCATATTAGAATGCAGATATCTCTCAAACCCAGCTTCAAGATCAGAGTTGAGATCCAAAGTATTCCGAAAATTCGTCCCAGTCAACCGCGAACTTTCGAAAACTTTGGAGGGGGTTCTGTAGGCTGTCTAAAAATCACAATAGATAGTTGATCCCCCATCAAACACCGATGATGGAAGTTACAATCTGACGACTTCCAGAAGGCTACAATTTGAGGACTTTCACATAGAAGGCTACAATCTGACGACATTCACAACAACTAATGAAGGCCCCAATTCAACAGCCTTCACAACCCGCTTAAGGTTCGCCTATGCATTACAGAGTCAAAACGCACAGACTTAACTCTGCGTTTTCAACATCAAAACGCAGAGTTAATCTCTAAAACAGCACAACTGTGCGTTTTCAGCCTCAAACAGGCTTAACTCTGCGTTTTCAACATCAAAACGCAGAGTTAATCTCTAAAACAGCACAACTGTACGTTTTCAGCCTCAAACAGGCTTAACTCTGCGTTTTCAACATCAAAACGCAGAGTTAATCTCTAAAATAGCACAACTGTGCGTTTTCAGCCGTTAACAGGCTCAACTCTGCGTTTTCAACATTAAAACGCAGAGTTAATCTCTAAAACATCACAACTGTGCGTTTTCAGCCTTTAAACAGGCACAACTCTGCGTTTTCAGCCTAAAACGCAGAGTTCATCTCTAAAACAGCACAAACTGTGTGTTTTCAGCCTTTAAACAGGTCAACTGTGCGTTTACGGCCCAACTGTGCGTTTACAGCACGAATTGTGCGTTTTCAGCCTAAAACATCCTAACTCTGCGTCTCAGAGTTCATCACGCTGCGCGGCCAGTGCGTTCAGCCACCAGAATAGGCCCAACTCTGCGTTTTTAGTCTAAAAACGCAGAGTTCGGGCCCTGAACGCTATTTTTCAGCGTTTGACTCGTTCAAAGCACGTAATGAACAGTTCCAGAAACTGTTTTTCCCCACGTTCTGAGGGATTTCCGCCCCACTTAGGAGCGGATTAAGGGGGTAGTTACCACCCGCTTTGGAGATCAACGACTTGAAGGAGCTCTTGAATCATTTTGGAAGGCTTTTAATTGAAGCATTTGAAGTTATTCGGCCTTGGCTTATAACCGACTTTCGGTCCAAATCAACTCTTTTTCAAGAGTTCAAACTCGTTCAGAGTTATCAACTCGATCAGAGTTCAAAACTTGTTCGGCAAGTTCTTCTAAAACTCGTCAAGAGTTATTTTAAGACTTGCCACGCAAGTTCTCCACAGCGTCAAATCGTGAGGAGAAGACATCGTTCCAGTGAATCAAGACGTTCGGATCGTCAACGGAGAGCAAACTCGACGCGAGCATTCGAGGGAGGCACTCCATCGCCACCGTGAAGAACCCAGAATTAAACAAAGGGGAGAATCAAATTCATTCTCCTCTCTTTTGTAATCGGAATCCAAATTGTAATTGATTTTGAGAGGAATACAAGTCAAATTTTTCTTTCATTGTCTTTTTGCATCAAATTTCCAACAAACAAAAGATGGCGACTCCGCTGGGGACTAGCTTCTCTGACGAAGAAGTGGTGGCGCAATCCGACGTTCATCTCATTGGAACTGTTTGCGGAAAAAGTCGCTGTATTCATTGCTGCATTCATTACAACTTTGATCGTTACAATGAAATAAAAAGATAGTCTTTTTATAAGACCGGTACACAATGAAAACAAAATAAATGCAACTCCTTTCAAACAAACGCAAGAGCTGTTTGTCATCTCTTGCTTGCGTGGGTCTTTGGCCTGTGACGGGGATGTTGATATCCGTGGACCACCGGGGCAATCAGATCTGTTCCGGGAAAATCGGGCAGAGCTTCGTCTATCCGCGGAGGGATATAGAAGCAGAACTTCGTCGATCCGCGTGGGATCTTAGAAGCTATAAGCGTATACCTCGGCTAAAGCGAGGTATTAGCTCTTTCTTAGTATTAACGCTAAGGCTAATACTAAGGCTCGGACGGGTGATGAAGGCTCTGATCAAGACCTCTCTTCCTCTTGTTGAAGCACACGGGCACTCTCCACTGCAGCAGGGCTTCGCCAAGGCTCTCCAAAAATCCCCACCCCAAAACAAAGGCAAAGGGGTCCTATTTATAGGAAACCAAGAGGGGGGGGCATCCAAAGTGAGGACACCCCCTGGGGTGTCTCGGAATTTCCGAGACACCCCTGGGGTGTCTCGGAATTTCCGAGACACCCCTGGGGGTGTTTCGGAACTCCGAGACGTCCGTAGGTGTATTTGATCGTTTCTCCCGTAGATTCTTCGTACGAACTCGGATTTGAGTGATTCCGGGTGCGTTGGATGCGTGACGAAGAGTTCGATCCGCTCTGATGGTTGGATTGTCTTTAGAGTGGTCGAGGCACGGAGGGCATTGTCCTTTTCGTGAGCAGTGCCGGGCTTCCGATTGGCACGGGTCTTCGTTGTTCCGAAATCCTATCCGCTCACGTGGCTCGTCGATTCACTTCAATCGTTCATCGACGTCAATTAGGCTCATGTGGGTCAGATGGTAATGTTCATTGTCGCTCGTTAACACTGAACCGTTTGTGGAGAACTATAGGCAATTTTCGATGCCTACAGGAACGACCGTTGAAACTCTGATCATCGAGTTCGATCAAGCCAAGTTTGAGAAGGCCCTCTCCTCCGGATCCTTTAGCCACAAGGCTATGCGCAAGATCCACAAAGTTTCCGAGGAGACTAAAGCTCCAGTTGCGGCCAACTTATCTAAAGACTATCTCCCATGGGGGTTCTCTAAAGGAGAAGACTCGACTTCGGCACAACTCTAAAAAAACCGATTCTCCAATCAATGCGAACTCCGCGTTTGCGAGCCTCAACATGAGCTCTGCATAGGCCAAGCTAGACGCAACCCTCAGAGGTGCGTTTCCCAGATAGAACGTAGCCTTCAGAGGCGCGTTCCAACATCAGAACGCAGACCTCAAAACTGCGTTGATCTGGCTGAACGCAACTCTCAGGAGTGTGTCCCAGAACTAAAACGCAACTCTCAGGAGTGCGTTCCAAAATTTAAACGCAGACATCAAACCTGCGTTGATCTGGCTGAACGCAACTCTCAAGAGTGCGTCCCAGAACCAAAACGCAACTCTCAGGAGTGCGTCTCACAAACTGAACGCAACTCTCAAGAGTGCATTTCACAAACTGAACGCAACTCTCAGGAGTGCGTTTCAGAATTCGAACGCAGATCGCAGGACAGCGTTTCACTAGCAAAACGCAGACTTTGGTCTTGCGTTAATCAAGCTAAACACGACCCTCGTGTTCCTTCTTTGGAACACGATGTGATTCGTCGTGTTCAAAATGATCAACATGGATTTAAAATTCATGTTTGCCAAGAACCAGTCCCATCCTTTAACGGACAGGGGGTTCCATCTCTACCCTCACGCTCTGTGAAGGTTGCTCCTATGCCAAAGGAAACCCTCTCCTTCAGCCGCCGAGATTACTCGAGCAGCCCCACCTCTAAAGGAGTGGACTCAGTTTATGCCAAACGCAGCCCTCAGTGGTGCGTTGTGCAATCAAAACGCAGCCTTCAAAACTGCATGGATTTGGCAGAACGCAACTCTCAGGAGTGCGTTCAAGATCCAAAACGCAGACTTACAAACTGCGTTAACCAACAAAAACGCAACCGGCAAAGGTGCGTTTCATCAACAAAACGCAGACTTCGATCTAGCGTTAGTAAAACAGAACATGACCCTCGTGTTTCTTCTTCAGAACACGATGCGATTCGTCGTGTTCAAAAAGATCAACGTGGACTCAAGATCCATGTTCACCAGGAGCCAGTCTCATCCTTTAATGGACAGGGGGTTCCATCTCTACCCTCACGCTCTGTGAGAGGTTCATCCCAAGTCTCTGACTTGCGGGAATTGCTGTCGATGTTCAGCCGACCGACGAATGTCGTTTTGCTCAATAATCGACGACATCCTCACAGGATGAAGACTTTAGAGGATGAATACCTTGGAGTCACTTCTAACATGGTTGGTAAAGGGAGATCATCAACCCTTAGTTGTGACGAGTCAGAGATAGATCGTTCTCCAAGCGTCAGAGAAATCACTAGTCAACTATCGGAGTTTAGCCAGAGGAACTAATTCCGATGACGAACACTCAGCCATTGCAGAGTCCCAGTCATCAAGCTCTTTTGTTGAACATAAGAGCTTCGCTTACATGACGGGAAACCATGAAGATCTCGCGAAGAGACTTGATGAGCAGGAGGCCATGCTCAAATCACAGCAGGAGGCCATCAATGAACTCATGGCCATGTTGACTCAAATCGTCGCAGACAAGGCCAAATCTCAGGAGACAGATCCGTCGCTTAGGCAAGAATCTTCCCGGAGAGGAAAAGCGTCTTCATCCCGACCTCACACAAGCAAAGGGAAGGAAAAAGTGGTTGATGATACAGCTTCTGACCAAGAAGCCCACAAACTGGAATCTGAGAACGAGCAGAATCTTCAGTCTGCCAAAATGGAAGAATTGGAAACCCGCCTCAAAGCCATTGCTAATAGAAGCGAGCTCCAAGATGAGGGAGTTATCAGACCCTATCCTGCCAAATGGGATGCAGCCCCTTATCCTCCAAAGTTCGAGGTCCCGACGCTACAAACTTTTGACGGCACGGGATCACCGAACCAACATATTTATCATTTCAAGTCACAGACTGGAAATGTAATATCAAACGATGCCATACTGGCTCGATTGTTCATTGGCACCCTCAAGGGAATTGCCTTTGAATGGTTCAGGAAACTGCCTGCGGGCTGTATCCAAAAGTGGGCGGATCTATGATTTGCAGATTTTAAAACCCTGTTTAAAAATATCAAATAAATTCCAAAAAATGTAAAACTTTGGGGAATGATTGTAGACATGATAATAAACATGCTACAGCAACTGATTATCAGAAAGGACTTCCCAAATGTAAAATATCATCATTTTGCAAGGAGGTCCAAAACACGAAAATATAAACACATGAGTTTTGATATTTTAGCTAAACCATGTTTTGAAACAATACAAAATGATTTTATAGACTTAATAGAAGATGTAAACTATTGTTATGAAGTCTATAAATAATAAATATGGAACTAAATAAAATTGATATTGATAAAATCATATATATGCATATGAGTATGAAACAAAAATATGTTTTCTAATTATATTCAATTGTTTCATAGTAAAACTTGAAAACTATCAAACCAAAACGTATATGTATATATATAACTATATATATACAAAAACCAAAACGTATATGTGTGTATATGATTGAGCTTAAAGTACTAACACACATAATATAAATTCCTAAACTAAATTACCCAAGTAATGATATTGATCTTCAATAAGCTTGACTTGGTAATCTCGCGGATGAAGCTTGAACTTGGATCTTGAACTTTGAATAGCAAGGCTTCACCGACATTCCGCCAACCTCCTTTGGATATGATCGTTGAAGCTCTATTCCATCCATCCTCCAACAACGTTATTTGTCTATAATACCAACCTCATTTGGATATGATCGTTGAAGCTCTATTCCATCCATCCTCCAACTACGTTGTTTGTCTATAATAAATAAGAAAACACAAATACTAGACAAACAACATTAGTGGTAAATTGTTTGTTAAACATCATTGTTCGCGGTGAAAATTGCCTTCATTGAATTCATTGTCATCTCAAGTAATTGCTTTTGTTTGTTACAAAAGATCTGGTCTTTGTTAGATCCGGTTACAACGAAATCAAAGAAAAAGAAAAAGATTACAACTTTCCTTCCGAACGAATCACGAGCTCCTGTTATGCGGTCGCTCGCTTGTGTGGGTTCTTTGCCAACGCCGGGGTTAATCCGTGGACCACCGCGCGATCTAGATCCGATCGGATCTACACGATTTGACGAGTATTATTTCACGAAGGAAATAATAGCCGAGGGGGATTAATTCACCAAGTGATCTCGTGTAGATCTCAGATCTGATCTCTACCTCTCTCGAACTCCTGCCTTTTGTGACGTGGACGCTCGCCGAGAACCAGATCTGAATATTCAAGTCCTCAAGTCTTCAAAACTCCAAGCTCAATCTTCAATTCGGCAGAGTTTCGGCTCTCAAAGTTCCAACCTTTGAAAAATGAACCAAGGGGGCCTATTTATAGGCTCTCTGAACTGTGCCCGCGCACAGATCTGGGTCGGCCACCTATGGGTGGCTGGCACTGGGCCGAGCGACCCATGGGTGGCTCGGCCTTGGCCGAGCCCCCCTTAGGCATTGGGTTTCTTCGTTTTGCGTTGTATCCGTTTTTCGGTTCTGTCCGTGATTCGGTTGATTTAGACTCTGATTTGTTGATCTGATTTGGCAGTAAATCTGATTCCCGATTTGGCAGTAAATCCGCTTCTGAGTTCGAGTCCGAAATTGATCTTGATTCGATCGTGATTCGTCCGAGTCTGCCCTTGATTGGATGACTCGTTGACTCTTCGAACACTTGGCTTGATTCCACACGCGAATGGATGTATTCCGTTGCTTGCGTGCGATTCGTCAACCTCGTCGCCTCGTTGGTTCGTCGGTTTGTGCCGAGCTGTACTAAGGGACCTATAAGCAATTTTATACGCCTACAGATACCCCCTCCAAAGTATTTCAGCCTTACAACGAGTTGAAAACATGCACAAATGCAAATTCTTGAGAAACTAAAATTTTCAGTCCGGTCGACCGTCGCGGTCGACCACAGCCCGGTCGATCGTCGTGGTCGACCGCGTAACCTGTATCCTGTTTTCCTTTTTCAACTTGGTTTTGGGTATTTTGAGGCCTATATTCATTTCTATGATATATATCAAATATTCACGAGGTTTTTAGTATTATTTCATACTTTTAAAACCCTAACAGCCACCAAATAATTCTACAAACCCTAAGTTGATTTTTGGAAGAGTTTAAGGGCTTTTGGAGTAGGATTTCGGTTTGTTTTGGATTTTGGCTTGGAGATCTACCTTGGCATTGCATCTTACACGTTTTTTAACAAGTCTCAGGCGAGTTTCATCTCTGCTAACCCTACTCCCAAAATTTTAAACGTTTTAATGAGTTTTAATGTGATTTTATTGAGCCTAATCGACTAATTTGAGTATAAAAGCAATCATTTTGTATTATATGAATAAAGATAAGATCTTTCTGAGTTTAAAAGATAAAGAACGATTTTACAAAGGTGTTTTAAGACCTGAAAGTATTTAACAATGTTGTTTAGCTGAGTTTTGATGATTTATTCTTCATATCGACGTTTCGTGCATGTTTAAGGGTTTAAATATGATTTATTATGCGATTAATCATGTTTTACATGTTTGATAATTTCCTAAGATGTTAATCGGATGTTTACAATGTTCTTTAGAAGTTTTATGATGAATTAAACAAGTTGGATCATGAAAAACACGCACGAACACGGATATCACAAAACCTACAGAGTAGGCTGCTGTTTGTGGTCTGGTCGACCGCGA
>NW_017972889.1:67605-79648 GCF_001876935.1 Asparagus officinalis | reverse complement strand
CCATTGTTATGGGAATAGGCTACCCGGCGACATGTGTTAGGTGTTGACTTTAGGATTTTTGGCTAACCCTCAGCCCTCAACGGGTTTGATAAGCCTTTACCGACTACCGTTTGAGTCGGGCTAGCATGCGGATTGTCTAAATCCGTTCCACATGTAACGTTGTGCTAAAGGAATGAACTCCCTTAGACTTGATGCTACGACTTTGAATACGTAGACTTCTCCATTGTTACGGGAATAGGCTACCCGGCGACACGAGTTAGGTATTGACTTTAGGATTTTTGGCTAACCCCCAGCCTTCAACGAGTTTGATAAGCCTTTACCGATTACCGTTTGAATCGGGCTAGCATGCGGATTGTCTAAATCCGTTCCGCATGTAACGTTGTGCTAAGAGAGTGAATTCTCTGAGACTTTGTGCTATGATGTTGAATACATAGGCTTCGCCATTGTTACGGGAATAGGCTACCCGGTAACGTGTATTAGACGTTGACTTATCCCTACTTAGGTTTGGGGATAAAATACCCTAGACTGGTAATCTGGTGTCTTTTTCAATCGATAAAAGACTAAACCGGCGACGCGTGTTAGGCGTCGGCATATCCTTTCTTAGGATTCAGGATGAAATTCCCCATGCGTGTGAGGCATGGATTTTGGTGTTATTAATAACAACCTGCCACAATGTTGAATATGTGAACGGATGTTCTTTGCTTAGGTTTCAGGATAGAATACCCTAGAATCGAACTCTGGTGTCTTTTTCTACGGAAAAAGACTAAACCGGCAGCGCGTGTTAGGCGCAGACTTATCCCTGCTTAGGATTCGGGATAAACTTCCTAGGATGAATCCTAGATTGATAAATTTTGGAAAAGATCAGTGTGGGAAAGGAAGAATTTTATATTCTATTTCCCGGTCTTCTTTTGGGGTGAAGGCGAACCCGGAAAACAAGGAAGGAAAAATTTTATATTCTATTCCCTGATTCTGGAAAAGAAGAATTTTATATTCTAATTCCAGCGCAAAAGAAACTAGAAGTGGGATCTCCACTCCGAGAATCTGGAAAATCTAGATAAACCTACCTTTTATAGGATTGGTTATCTAAAGATGAGAAATAGGTTCTTCGTTTATCAAAGTGGAATTCCAACTTCGGTTATGACCATGAGAAGGCTTAACCAAAGAGAAAAGGAAGGGAGAGTTCTTTCGTTTATCGAAAGGGGACTCCGAAATGAAAATGGACCTCTTGTCTATGGAAAGAGTCAAGAGGGCCAGATGGACACTTTTGGTGGACTCACTGTCAATTGAAACTGATCAGTGAAGGATTTTGGTGGTAAACAATGATTTTGGGTTATCCTCTAGAATATTAAGTGTAATATTCTTCAAGGAACTTCCCGGTAAATGGGTTATCCTGAATGTACTAGGGATAGTACTTTTTCAGGAACTTCCCATTTATTGGCATTAATTGCCTGGCGCCCTCTTGAGTAATCAGGCGATATGCGCCGTTTGAATAGACTGTGTCTATTACAAACGGTCCTTCCCACTTGGGTTCGAATTTACCTTTCTTCTTGGAATTGAGGATTATCGGTCGGCGAGTAGCGAGGACCAGATCTCCTTCCTTGAAGCTTCTCTGTCGGACTCTTTTGTTAAAGGCCCTAGATATTCTGGCTTGATAAAACTCAATGTGTTGTTGAGCCTCCAAGCGCTTTTCATCCAACCTCTCGAGTTCTTCGAGACGTTTTTGATTATGTTCTTCTGTCGTCATCTCGGTTGCGAGAGTGATCCGAAGGGATGAGATTTGAATCTCCAATGGTAGCACAACTTCACATCCGTATACCAACGAATACGGTGTGGCCCCTGTAGGTGTGCGTATGGTGGTGCGATAAGCCCAGAGTGCTTCGCCGAGTTTATCGTCCCAGTCTCGTTTATTGGTCTTCACGAGCTTTGACAGGATCTTAATGATCATTTTGTTGAATGCCTCAGCTAATCCGTTTATTGGTCTTCACGAGCTTTGAGAGGAAAGTCGTCTTTTGGACATGCCGTATTCAGGTCCCTGAAGTCGATGCAAATCCTGATTTTACCGTTCTTCTTCAAGACTGGAACGATATTGGCTAGCCAATCTGGATGTTGTTCCTCTCGGATAAATCCTGATTCGATTAAAACCGTCTTTGCTGTTGCTTGACAGGTTTGGCATCCGGCTTGATATCGAGGCGGTGCATTGCTACATTGGGGTCGAGCCTTGGCATATCTTCATAGTTCCAAGCGAAGACGTCAATATACTCCCTGATGAGAGCAATTAACTCCTCCTTCTCATTTGAGGGAAGACTATCGCTGATGAATATCGGCTTTGGGTTGGCCTCGTCGCCCATGTTAACTTGGATTATTTTATCCTCAGTGGGGGGTTCTCTGTGTTCGAACCTGTCACCATACTTCATATTCAGATGATGAACCCATGGGTCTTCCCATGTTGGCATTTGATCATTGTCTTCCATTGTAGACGGATCAGCTGTAGCCATGTTTACCATTAGGGCTTTGAATGCCTCCCCTAGACTTGTGTCGGAATTCCCAGCTGAAGAATCAGAAGAGTATACGTTCTTATTTTTGTTAGCAATTTGATCGATAATTTGCCAACCACATTCGTCATCATACGAGGAAACATAGCCTAAGCCTCGCCCGTATTTATAATAATCCTCGGATTTCCCTTTTGGTACATATACCGCTTTGGCTGGAGTACGAGGACCTCGATCGAAGTATAGACCTTCTCCGAGTGTGAAATCATACCCCTGCTTTTCCATGAGCTTGCGCGCTTTCGGACTATACTTAGATAAATGCCGACCAGGTTGTCATCATCTTCATCTTCACTTAGGAAATGATCTAGCAATGGAGAGCTTTTTCCTTTACCGTAAATCACTTCTTTTGCACCTCTTATTTTGTTCGGGACGACCATGGTTGTTCCGAAAGAATGCTGGAGGCATTCCTTTGTTACATAGGACGATTAAAGCGGCATATACAAATCAGGATTATTGTACAATTCTTTTATTACATCATCAAGAGACAGGGAGTACTCTAAATCATTATTTATTTCATTAGTGGCAAGTTGCCAGTTACAACTGCCCTCTGACGTTTGATCATCGTCAAGGTTGATTACAAAGGGTACAATGTTGTTTAAAACATAACCTCCATTGTAATCAAATCCGGCTTCGGTATCAGCTTCTCCTCCGCTGTCCGTGCCCTGGACCGATGGTTCCGTATCGGACTCGTTACCATAAAGGAGAGAATCAGTTAAATAATTCTCAAACCCTTTAAATGGTTGTTTATCCGCGACCACCGTCCTGACCCTTCCATCGGTGTCGACATATTTCAGACACTGATGTAAGGTGGAGGGAACTATAACATTACTATGGATCCAAGGCCGACCCAGTAGTAAGTTATATGATGTCTCAGCATCAATCACGTAACACGTGACCTCCGTCTTCAGATCACCCATTTGGCACTTTATCCGGATCTTTCCCAAAGGCCTTGACCCGCTGGTGTTGAATCCGTAAATGACTGTGCCTGTGGACGCCAATTTGCTGACTGGAATATGAATGCTATGCATAAGGCGAAGCGGCATAATGCTCACAGCAGAACCCGGATCCACTTGGATCTGGTTGACTTCGCTGGAGCCGATGTATCCTATGAAATATAGGGGCCGATCGTGGTTCGAATTCTTCGTCTGCATATCCTCTTTGGTGAAAGTAATGCAGGGAAGGTTCTTAGTCGCTATATTGCAATGTTGACTCAGCAGTTCCGGTTCTTCAGGCACCGGCTTGACTTGAGTCAGGAACACCTCTGAATTGGCCAACGCTTCTTGCAAGGCCTCCCTGGTTTCCTTGGACAGCCGCAGCAATTCATACAGCGTTATCCGTGCTGGAATATTGGCTAGTTGAGCCATTATATCAAAGACTTGCGGAGTCTTCGAGCTTTCTGGTTTGTCTTTTCCAATCGGGCGACTGAAACGAGATTGCTTCGGATTCTGAACTTCCTGGGTATTCTTCTCTTTCGGTTTATTCACCGACTGTCGTCGAGCCTCTTCGCCCGGTGTAGGACTTGTAATCACCCCCATCTCCGTGAGAGTTTTGGCTGGTCCCCGTTTAATCACCCCCATCTCCGTGAGAGTTTTGGCTGGTCCCCATCTCCGTGAGAGTTGTCGCGCAAGGCGTTGACGTCGCCTCTGGCGGGCTCTCTTTGAGAGAGTCACAACGCCCTGAATAGTAGAGGCGTCGGCAAGAATAGGTTTGACCTCGTTGGAGGTCGGTGGAACTTCACCAGACGCAACTTTGACGTAAGCCGGGTTGAGAGCTTCGTTAGCGTTCCGAACTTCTTTGAACCAACGAGCTTTTCTCCTGGAGGAGAGTTTCTTGGACTTGCGGGGGAAGGTAGATCCGGACGAGGATAAGAGATACTCCTCGAACTTGGCCTGGTCGAATTCATACTCGACCTCCTCCTCGACCGGGATTGAGATCCGCGGCTGCGACGTGACGATCTCGGCAGCGAGATCAGCGGCTCCCACTGTGGCCGCCAGATTGTTCGCTGTGAAAATTACCTTTATTGAATTCATTGTTATCTCAAGTAATTGCTTTTTGGTTACAAAAGATCCGGTCTTTTTTAGATCCGGTTACAACGAAATCAAAGAAAATAAAAGATTACAACTTTCTCCTTGTTTGTCGAACAAATCACGAGCTCCTGTTTTGCAGTCGCTCGCTTGTCTGGGTTCTTTGCCAACGCCGGGGTTAATCCGTGGACCACCGTGCGATCTAGATCCGGTCGGATCTACACGATTTAACGGGTATTATTTCGCGAAGGAAATAATAGCCGGGGGGGATTAATTCACCAAGGAAATAATCGCCCTTAATTCTCGGGATCAAAGGCCAAGCTTTGATCTGGAGGATGATCTCGTGTAGATCTCAGATCTGCTCTTTCTCTCTCTCGAACTCCTGCTTTTTGTGAAGTGGATGCTCACCAAGAATCAGATCTGAATGTTCAAGTCCTCAAGTCTTCAAAACTCCAAGCTCAAATCTCAATTCGGCAGAGTTTCGGCTCTTAAAGTTCCCACCTCTGAAAAATGAACCAAGGGGGGCTATTTATAGGCTCTCTGAACTGTGCCCGCGCACAGATCTGGGTCGGCCACCTATGGGTGGCCGGCACTGGCCGAGCCACCCATAGTGGCCTCGGCCACCGAGCACCATGGGATGGCTCGGCCTTGGCCGATGCCACCTTAGGCGTTGGTTTCGTCGTTTTACGTTGTATCCGTTTTTTTCGGTTCGCGTCGTGATTGCGAGCCTTGACTTAGATCTGATTTTGTGATCTGATTTTGCGAGTAAAATCGATTCCTGATTTGGCAGTAAATCCACTTCTGAGTTCGAGTCCGAAACTGATCTTGATTCGATTGTGATTCGTCCGAGTCTGCCCTTGGTTGGATGACTCGTTGACTCTTCGAACACTTGGCTTGATTCCACATGCGAATGGATGTATTCCGTTGCTTGTGTGCGATTCGTCAACCTCGTCGCCTCATTGGTTCGTCGATTTGTGCCGAGCTGCGCTACGGGACCTATAAGCAATTTTATATGCCTACACTCTCGTCTCAACATAGCTGCTAAAAGAGGTCAGAAGTATACTCACTACCGTTGTCGGATCATAACATCTTGATCTTTCTCCCAGTCTACAGTTCTAATTTTTTCTTCCACTCCACAAATATCTCTAGGACTTCACTCTTCTTTGTTATGGTGTACACCTAACAACGTCTTGAATAGTTATCTACAAACGTGATGAACCAATATCGACCACCAAGTGATGCCGTCTTGGTGGGACCCTAAACATCTGTTTGCATGTAGTCAAAGATACCCCTCGTCCTATGGATGGTTGTACTTAACTTCACCTTCATCTTCTTGCTAATAATACAATGCTCACAGAACTCAAATTTCCCAGTCTTGGCTCCCTTCAATAGTCTTTGATTGCACAAAGCTTGCAGTGACTTTTCACCTGTGTGCTCCAACCTATAGTGCCAAAACCTGCTCGCATCCACCTCTGAAATAGCTGAAGCTTCCTAGCCAATCTCGGTACTCCTCTTCAGATAATACAAATTCCTACTGTAGACTCCCTTCATCACCACCAAAGATCCCTTAGTAACCTTCGCTACAACGTTCTCCAATGTCACCTTGAATCCCTTCGCCTCCAAAGCTCCAACTAAAATAAGGTTCTTCTTCAACTAAGGAACAAATCTCACTTTATTTAATTCATGAATTACTCCATCATACATTCAAATCTTGACGGTACATATCCCACAAATACCACATGATTGATCATTTCCCATGACTACCATGCCCCCATCGAGTTTCTAGAATGATACAAATAAATCTCGCCGGGAGTCACATGATAAGTAGCACTAGAATCAAGCATCCAATCAGATGCATCCATATGGTTCACCTCTAGAGTAATCAATAGAGAAAAGCATAAATCATTGGAATCATCACCTCTCGCAACAATCACCTAATTGGCCTTCGGGCCCTTCTTCTTGCCATTCTTCTTCTCCTTGAGCTTTGGGCAATCTCTCTTCCAATGTCCTTATTCCTTACAGAACGCACACTGGTTCTTCGCTAACTGGTGTTGGCCCCTTAACTTTGGCATGTTACTATTACCACCTCTTGGATATGAACTTCTACTTCTTGTCGATAAGGCATCTCCTGAAGTGCTAGCACGGGTAGTCTCTTTGTCCTTTCTGCTCAAATCATAGTTCGTCAATGCATTAGTCACTGCACTTCAATTGATAGAAGATCTCTCGTTCAACAAAGTGAGCATGAAGGTATCATACTCCTCATCGAGTAAGGAGCCTAATAAGATAATCACCTTGTACTCATCTGTTATTTTCTCATCCACGTTCGCCAAGTCTGACAACAACTTTATATAGTTGTTCACATGAACTGCAAGTGAGGTGCCACTGGACATCTAGAATCTGAATAATCTCCACAGCAAGTACAACCGATTCTTAATACTCTTCGTAAGGTATTTTTTGTTATGAATCTCCTACATCTTCATCGCAGCGTCACCCCAATCACATCATATTTCAGTTCTTGTTCCAAATAAGACCAGATCACCCCACAAGCATTCCTATTCATTTTGTCCCATATCGCCTCATCGTATTTTGGTGACCTCCCATGAACCATGATAGTCTCTTCCAAATTTTGAGCATTTAGAGCATTCTATACGTCGCTCATCCACAAACCAAAATTTATCTTACTGTCATACTTTACGACACTAATCTTAGTATTTTAAAGTCCAACCTGAACTATACTCGCTATAATCTTACTGCTTTCACTAACTTCTTCTTCCATGCTTACAAACTCTAAATTATAAAGAAAGATTCAAACTTTGATAGAATTGAGAAATTATCCAACTGAACCCTAGATAGGATTCCAACTAGATCTCCTAACCACACGAGGAAAACGAGATCTCCAACGGCAACTCCACAACGCTATCTTTATCGAAGCCTAGAACTCCAAGAATCAAGCTTCAAATAATGAGTCTTCCTCCACCCAATGTAAAACCCTAGATGTAAAATCTGAGCTCTGATACCTATTGTTGCACGTCGTGCAGAAGCGTGCTCAATAACCAAACGAGTCGGTGACCGATGAGAGAAGATAACCAAACCAAATTATGAATGTAATTCACCAAAATACAATACAAATCAAACCAATATAGGAATTAAGGTGTGTCGGGAATTGCCTACGTCCATGGGGAGAGGATGGAAAGATTTCACTATATGGATGAGAAATACAATGGGTTATAACTCAAAAAATTACTCAAATATAACCCTAACCATAGCTCTCAACTCCCTCACAATATCTCCCTCTCAAAGTGCTCAAAATAATGCTAATTCTCTCCTTAAGAAACTCTAAAAAACATGTTTCTATTTATAACAAAACACAATCCCAAATACAGTGAGAATCTGAAATCGAGTCTGCTACTCCCGGGTGTGACACACACCACACCCTTAAAAAAAAGGCAGATTCTGCCGCACCTAAGTGTGGCAGACACCACACCCCTAACAACATGGGCAGATTCTGCCACACCAGGGTATGCAGACACCACACCTCTGCCGAATCTTCATATTTACCAACATTTTGAACAATTTAACGTTGTTTTCTACAAGTTAGACTATCGGAAGATGGGTCAAAAGAGGAAACTTCATCATTACCTTAAAAAAAAAGCTCCATCACAAGTATATGGTCTTCAACCTCACAGGAATCACCTTACTGAGTAATGCAATTAAATCTTCCACCTGTCAAATGCGTACTACATGAAAAAAGAAGGCATAGTAGACCTATCTTCAGTAAATAATATCATAAGTACAAACCATTGATCTTTCGGGAATGTATAATACTTTTTATAGCATGAAGATTATGAACTTTTATAGTGTAATAGTAGATAAGAAGGTTATAAAGAATGAAGTTTAGGAGGTTGGAGAGACAGAGAGTTTAATTAGATGTCATAAAATGGAGATGGTGGTGTAGTTAAAAGTTACTAAGGAATGAAGTAGTGGAGAATAGTTATGAGCTAGTGAAGGCAAAAATGTTGATGAGATTTAATTTGAATGAGAATTGAGTATAAATGCATAATAATATAATAAATATTTATATTGTGAATCATGAGATTGAATAAGATTTTGGTGTAATATGGCAATTTAGTTGAACTTTGAAGGACATTTTGGAAAGTAAAAAAGTGTTTACATCCATATTCTCTTTTATAAGTAGTATAGATAGATTGTAGCCTTTGTATTCAAAATATTTAGTTGGATTAAAATATTTTTCACAAAAGAAATAAAAAGATGGTTTTCTAGATATTGATAAATACAAAGTGTTTTGAGATAACTCGATAATTTCATTCATTGCATTGTGGTCTTTATATACAAGAGTAACGGGAGAGTTCTACTATCCTAAAAAATGTGTGACTAAGCTTGTTTGGATGGTAGGTAGAGAAAGGAATGGGAAGAGAAATTTTGGTTTACCTTTTTTTGGGAGTTCCATTTAGAAGGATAGAAGAAGGGAATGAGATGGAAAATTGAACTAAAATCTTACCCCCCCCCCCCCCCCCCCAGAAGGGGAAGGGAAGGAAGACAAAATTTCCATTCCTTCCCTTCCCTTAGTCATCAGTCCTCAGTTATCTCCCAAACATGCTAAAAATAAAGAAAAACAAGATAGTCTATGTTATTTAACACCCCCTCTCAAACTGTATTTGGGTACAAAAGGTAATTCGCTAAGAACAAGTGCGCATGATGATTTGATTGTAGGTAGAGAATGTTGTGGAGCTATCCGGTAAGGGTTTATATAGAAATGGTGGGTGTTGGGGTAGGGGGGCATAATTGTTCGGTGAGAGCTTGGATAAAGGTGATAAGATGAGATTGCCACTGTTTGATTATAGAGTAGACAGAGGAGAGGGCCGGTTAGAGCTTGACAGGGATGGTGGCAAGGGAAGGTTGACTTGAGGGAGCAGGAAAGCTTGGCCAGAGGGACCTTGACCTGGAGTGCTAGCTGAGGGAAAGCGCGGTCGGGGTTGTTGGTCGGGAGAGAGCATGGTGGAGGTCCTCGGTAGCGGTGTCCGGGTAAAGGCTTTGAAGGTGGTGCTTATCCTAAGGGTTGAACTCGCAAATTAATTTAGTCGAACATTCATGCAAGCACATCATAGTCATGTGTAGGTGATTTGCAAGTTATAGTTGAGCTGGGCATTGGGCTGCAATGTGAAAGCAATGTGAAGATTTGATCGAACTTTGGTACGCATTGATGAATGGTTTGCAATTAAGTGTTAGCAATGCATTTCCCTAAGTGTTAATGGTGGCAGAGTATGACAGGGGGGAAATGGAGGGCGTAGGAAGGCGTAGCAGTGGGATAAGGTTATGGCGGCACACTGCTGAGGTTTGACAAAGTGATTGGGAAGAGGGTGGTTTGAGCTTGATAGTTTGCTGATCGCGTGTGTTTCTCGTAGTTACAACGATTGTGATGGCTGAGCGATAGGTTGAACAGTTGTGGCAATTGGAGAGTTAAAATGAAAATTGCTATGACATTGGAGCTGTTGCAGCCATGGGGCGATGGTTGTCGAGGAGGGTGAGGTGTAGTCATTGAAGATGGCAATTGTAATGATAGTGATGCTTGCGAAGAGTGGGCATCCGCGATCGAGTTGCTGGAAGCCGAGCCGTTGAGGAGAGCTAGCGGAGGTTCAATTCTTATGACAAAGCCGATGTCGAAGCCACCGAGGGGATGCATGGAGAAACCCCTCGATGACCTTGAGGTCGATGAAGAATGAACATGTCTCTTTAGAATGAAGAAGACGACTTTGGCACCATGATAAATATATAAAATTTTGAGATAATTTAATAAACTTATACATTTCATTGAAATCTTTTTATACAAGAGAAAGGGGAAGAAGTTTTATAATTCTAAGCGATGTGAGACTAAGGTAAAGAAAAATAAAATTGATAACCACTTTTGATCTTACTTGATCATTACAACCTAAGTAGACACTACCACATATTTTCTCTAACACAACGGTTTATAACTATCGCATTAGCATCTAAACTATTGTAGTTGCACAAGTGTAGCTGTTAGCATTAGAAAAATAAACAGATTCCTTTTCACCAAAAAAGCTCGGGAAATTACAAATTAGAGAAAATAAATGCATCAAAAATGCCTAAAATCAAGGGTCTTTCGATCTCCGGTACGAAAGATCAAATCTTCTGATATGATCAGATATCGTGAGAAGAGCTTGGTGGAGCAAACCCAAGAAAGCTCTCATAAACGAGATCCGGACTCGATTTTGGCGGGAAAAGCACAGGAAATGAAAAGGGATAGTGATGAAGAGTAGGGAGAGATGGAGAGAAAACAGGGAAGGAGAAAATGCGAGGACTGAAAACAGCAACAAAACCAATGAGAGTAGCTTGACGACGAGAATGACAAAAAGCTCGAAGATTAGATCGGAGAGGAGATTGGAGATGAGATCCATGATGAAAACGGCGACGAGTTCAGTGACTAGATTGATGATTATATGATGATATTGGCCGCGGTGATTTTAGGGAGCAGAAAATTTTGGCCATGGTGATTTTAGAGATTTCCGTGACCTATGGCAACGTTTTTCATAAAGTGTTGTATTAGGCACTACAAACCATTACAATAGATATCTAACGCAGTATTTAAAACTGTTGCACCTTAACCCCTATAATAGATCAATTATGTGGTAGTGAGAGTTAGAGTAACTAATAATTTGTATCCTTATAACTGTCACTCGCTTCTTGCTCTTCAGTTGTTTTTTATTGCACCGCAAGACCAATTTACCTTTTAAAAACAATAATTAATTCCTCTATAGCTTTTCGTGGATATTAAAACTTCAATAATAACTAAATAACTAACAAAGCTAATCCTGTGTTGTTTCAGCTCTCCCATGAGGAACCTCATTCTAAGCAAAGCTAATAAGAGTGCGGCCAGCTACGTGAACCAATCTAATGAGAGCAAAGAGACTTGACGAAGGTTAAGATCCATAGGATGAGGTGGAGAGGCCCATGGCTTTGTTATTCATTCTGAAATCCAACACCACCTTCGTGTCACCCACTTGGGCTTGGGTTGGTTTTATATTATACTATTATACGTATAGTTTAGTTATAGTACTATATATATAATATATTATATGTTTATCAACAACTGAAAGCTGATAATATATATTGCTGCCATAAGTCTTATGCATGCTGTCCTACAAAATATTATGATTTAATATCAAATATTATAAACCTGCATTTATGGCATAAATTGTCCATTAATTACATCTATTATGTGTGATAATTTCTAGTGCCAATTAATTATTAATCTTAAAATCCTATATCAAACTCACGTTACAAAACACATTTGAATATTAGACATCATATATTTTTACGTAGGATTCATGTATCTTAAAGGTGGTAGTATATATCCTATATTTGAAGTTCATTTATTATATATAAAATTGTTGCAGGTATCATTAGAGTATTTACGTTGGTTACCAAGCA
>NW_017972889.1:66835-67580 GCF_001876935.1 Asparagus officinalis | reverse complement strand
TTATCTCTCTCCTCTCTTATAGAGTGCCCAAGGGCACTCTATAGAAAAACCGTATATATATATATATATATATATATATAGAGAGAGAGAGAGAGAGAGAGAGAGAGAAAAATGGGTATGGTTGGTACCAAGCACAAATTTTGTGCTTGGTAGTGATGTGTCACATCCCCATCCACTCACTACCCATGTGAGTGTGGTCCCAAATTTGAATGAGTGGAGGTGGATGTGACACATCACTACCAAGCACAACTTTTTGTGCTTGGTACCAAGCATACCCATATTGCTCTCTCTCTCTATATATATATATATGGGAAAGTGTTGCTAAGGTGATACCTTAGATTCAATCTAAAGAAGTGTCATCAAAACTACACTTTATACAACAATATTTACTTGATTCACTCTATTCATTTAGATCTATATGTTTTGGATTGTGTATACACAAAAATTTGGCATGTTGGTTTATAGTTACTCACGCATCAGGTGATTGTAAAATTGATGATTTCATGACAATACAACTAAAGAGGTAACGAAAGATATGTGTCAGAAGTATTGAAATATCATGAATTATGTTTTATAATTTTTTTGGACATTTAGATCATGATGAATGGAACAGATCAATAATTTAAATAGTCTTATTGATGGATCAAAGAGGTACTTCATTATATTGAATCTAAAGTGTCAAATTAGGAACAATTTTTTCGCATTTGTATGTGTGTGTGTGGGGGTGGGGGTGGGGTGCGGGGGA
>NW_017972889.1:65514-66825 GCF_001876935.1 Asparagus officinalis | reverse complement strand
CTCAGAACCCTTTAACTATTTTAATTTAAGAAAACCCCCTTAATTTTTGGTATGTCATAGATAACCCCACTTTACTTTGAAATAGCAGAGAAACTCCCCACAATTATTGGGTGTTTAATAAAACTCCCCTAATCTTTCACATTTTTCTCACGAAAACATCCTAGCATCATTTCTAAATGTAAAATAATGGAAATATTCTTTTGAAATTTAACTCATTCAGTTATAAAGAAACCCCTAACTGGTAGAAAAATATCTTGAATAATCTATAATGTTCCACCTTTTTCTACATTTTACTCTTATCCTAAAAAATCTGAGTAAATATTTATGATTGAGGTGTATTTTTTTCTTTTTTCAGTCATCTACTCATCATATGACATGTTAAACTTTACAGTGTTAGGTTTTTGGGCGTAAAGTGAGAAGCGTTCATGGGGTTTTCTCGAAATTTCAAACTTCAAGAGGGTTATCTATAGTATGCTCAAACGTTCGGAGGTTTTCTCCAACAAATATAATATTTATTGAGGGGTGGGTGGGGGGCGAGGGGCGGGTTTGGCGCTTGGGATCTCAAATACACATTAAAATTGAACAGGAGTTAAGTGAAAAAAGTTCAAGAGGTTATCTCAAATTTTTATAGTTGAGGATGTTATTTAGAATAAATGCACAAACTTAAGGGAGTCTTTGTCAAATTAAAATAGTGGAGGGAGATTTTCTAACATTGACCAATGATTTTATGTAGAGAGGCTCTCCGCATGATTTTTTTCTTTAATTTCTATATGTAAAGATATGACCTTGTGATTTTTAAAAAAAATATGGATTCGTTATAATCTAACGTGAATTACAAAATGTTTTAATTATTAGATTTTTAACTATGAATAGTTTTAATTTGATGAGGATTTCTAAGTGAATATTTTTCTATATTTAAATATATGATTATGTGATTATTTTCAAAATATAGATTAGTTATAATTTGATAAAGATAACAAAATATTTGATTAATATAATTTGCTAATTATAAATAATTTTAATTTTATGAGACTTCTTAGATTAATATAAGTTTAGGTGTCCACTTATCTTGTTCTAAAAGGATAGAGGTGTCCGCTTATCATATTCTATTAGGATAGAGGGACACAATTGTACTTATGATTTGATATATTTTAGGTTTTTGTGCCTTTATGAATGACATACATAAATTTTTTTATATTTTTAGGACTTCCACCACTTTCTCTTTGTGTGTGCGTGTGTGTGTGTGAAATAATGGGTATGAAGTAGCGGCTCATTTTATAAAATGAGTTAACAAGAGATAGCCATGTGGTG
>NW_017972889.1:38622-65215 GCF_001876935.1 Asparagus officinalis | reverse complement strand
CACCTTAATTCAATCAAAAAAAATGATCTTCAAATTACACTTTACACAACTCAAGTTCTTGATCCACTTTATTATTTCATCTATATATTTTGGATGGTTACACAAAAAAAATTTAGCGCATGTTGGTTATATTACACATGCACATAGTAATTGTAAAATTAACATTTACGATAATACATGAAAATGTTATTGAGTCAGTGGCTATTTTACAAAAGAGCATAAGATAATTATTAGTGAACCACCCACCTTATAACCATCAAACGTTCATTATAAATATATAATATAGTATATATATTATATAAATAATTATAGTATTTATTATATTATATATATTATATATATATTAATATAGTATATATATAATATTAAATAATATATATATAAATATTATATATATAGAGACGAGAGAACGAAAGAGAAGAGAGAGGAGAGATGAGAAATATGGATATGCCTGTCGGTACAAGCACCAATATTTTGTTGCTTAGTAGTGATTGTCATATTCTTCATCCAAACTCATTACCCATGTTTGAATTGTCCCATATTATATGAGTGAGAAATAACACTATATATATATATTATTTTTGTGCTTATACGAAGCATACCCATATTTGCTTATTATATTAATATATATATAATATTATTATATATATTATAATAATATATATATATATATATATATATAGATATATATTGGAAAAAAAAAGTGAATCTAAGGTGACACCCTAGGCTCCCACCTAAGGACGCGGCCTAGAATCACATCATTTTCTAAATTTTTTTTGTGATCCACTCCGTTGAACTTGATCTACACGTTCTTAAACCCAAACACATCAATTTTGGGGTGAACCCGTTGTGTTTTGACCATTCGTTGAGCCATGCAAAAAGTTCTATTCATTCAAAACCATTAAAATTGCAGCGAGTGGATAAAGGATCAAAACACAATGGGTTCACCCCAAAATTGGTGTGTTTGGGTTTAAGAACGTGTAGATCAAGTTCAATGGAGCGGATCGCAACCTGCCTAAAACATTTATTTTGTAGTAAATCCCCAATAACTTTCAAAATCACACTTGTAAGTGTCAAAAATTACCTATAGCTTCCCGCACACAGCTCGAGATGAAGAGAAGACGATGAACATCATTATCCGAGTCAAAGAGGATTATCCGTATTAAAGAGGATCATCCGATACCGTAAAAAAGTAAACAAACATATGAAGCGAGTCGACGAAGCATATGAGTCAACAAAACACGCGAAATGGTGAAACGACGGAGAAACAACCCAGCCAGCCTCCTGTTTTGCACCTAGAGTGCGAAACACTCAATGGTGTTTCTCACCTTGTGTGAAACACTTATGAGTGTTTCGCACAAGTGCGAAGCACACAGGACTGTTTCGCACCAGTCAGGCCTCCTGCGACGTGTTTTTCGATAGATTTATATGATTTGATGGTTCTAAATCGTACCTAACTACCTTGGGGTTATCCTTAAATGTGGAAAAGCTATTATTAACTAAGGATATGATCAAATTATACATTTTTATCTAAAAACAGTGCACCTGAAGCCTATAAATACACCCCTAGGGCACCTATACATGGGTAATCTAGAATTTAAGAACTAGAAGGTGAGTTGTTGACCCTATGAAAGGAGAGACATGAAGTTTAAATCTAAAGGTGAGATCTTGGCGAGTTCTTCAGCATAAAAAGGAGGAGTTCGATAGATCTACAGCCCTTGCATCAGTTTCCTTAAGATCGCACTGTCATTGTGATCTTAAGAAGAGTACTTATCTCACATCATTGAGAATTTACTTTAATTCTAGTTTCCTCTATGAAACGAGATCATTCAGATCTAATACTCGATGCTCCACGGATCAAAGAGTCCCCGGCACAGGCAAAGATCTCACGCAAGCAGCGATCGATAAACGATCCTGCGTGTGTTTCTAGGAGATTTCTATTAATTTCTTTTGCATCGAGAAGTCTTATAAAAAGGCTCACTCTTTTGAATCTTGTAATTTGATAAACGAGTTATAATGGATTCCTAAATAAAATCGATTTCTTACACAAACACGTTGGCGACCATAGTGTGAGGCAACAGTCTCGCTGCCAAGACTGTCGTGTCATAACCGAAGATCAAGATCTCGGTTGATTGGGCGATCGAGTATGAGTTTGACGAAGTCAAGTTCAAGGAATATTTCTCCTTATCTTCATCAAAATCCTCCTCTCCCTACAAGTGCTAAAAGATCTTGTCTTTGAAGGAGGTGTATTCACCGATGAAGGCTATAAGTGACTTCGTTCGCTACAACTCCTCTCTAGTCAAGAAGTTGTTCAACCAAAGTACCCAAACTCTGACAAAGAGGGCTCGTCAAAGGAGATGCTATCTGCAAGCTTGTCAAATTTCCAAGGCCTTGTAACAAGTCGATGGGGTTTGTTACTATGCGGACTTGGAATCCAGGAAGCATCAAATAATCCAGCCGCCTCAATGGTAATTTGCTGTCTTTTCCTCCAAACCATCGACGAAAGAATGTGTTCTCTTCAAAAGATCCCTCTCAACTCTCAAGGAGCACATCCAAAAGCACTACGCACGAGCTGTACGCATGCATGCCCTTGTGCGAAAAGCATAAGAATTGAAGAAGAAAGAGGTGGCGAAGAACCGTCAAAATCTTGCCGAGTCTGGATTCCAAAATCCGTACTCACACAAAAATCAACTTGGAAGATGGTCGAACTATTACTTGATGTCCGAGACACATCAGAGTGTCTCGGCCATGGCCGAGACATAATGAAGTGTCTCTCCCAAAAAGTCTCTCCCGCAGTTGTTTCTCCTCTTCTGTTAGCCTCCGTTCCTACTCTAGTCTCTTCCCTACCTCCGGTAAAGCCTCATGGAATCGTTGACGTATTGAAATTCAAGATTATGATGATAGATCATCTTAGTCTTTGGAACAAAGATTGAGGAAAAGTTTCAATAAAAGAATGCTTAGGACTGGTGAATAAAACCCGACTGGCTCCTCAGGCTGGGGGTCGTACACGTCCTCCTAGCAAAATTCTTATCACCGCTTGCCTGGGGGTCCATGTCGAAACACATGAGCCTGTTAAGAATCCACGCTCGCAAGGGAGTGATTCCAAATGAGTGGCTCCTGACGTAGCCTTAGATTATTCAAAGGCAACGACAAGTAGTCCTGAACATGCTAACATGGTCTTACCTCCCCAAAAGAAAACGTGTCCGTCAAAAAGCAACGTTACACCTGAGAAATCACACCACCAAATGATGGGGTGCTTCGGTTATCATGCCAATGAGCTATACCATCGGACTGGGATGGTAACAAATCTCGAAAGATAAATACCTGAGAAACAAGCTCTTATTGTCCATGTGAGAGGCTTATCAGAGCAATATTATCAGAATGTTGCTGCCCAAACACCGCTCCATAGAGGGTCTCGGTATTCCAAAGGCTTTCCATAAAAGCGTCAAAGCCCAAATAAAGATGCTTCTGTGAGAGAAGATCAGCTGTCCAAGGAAACGAAATCCCTAAAGTCACCATCAACATGGCTAATAAAGGAAAGTCAAAATGACATTCAAATTATTCTGATCCTGACTTTGGCCCAGGAGGAAGAGTCAACCCAAGAATATCCCAGCAAATGTCTCGATTCCAATTGAGAGCCACCAGATGCAGGGATTTTCATAGAATGCACGAAGGTCTGTCTTCAAATGATAAAGCATCAAATACTTAGTCCGCAGTTGCTTCGAATGACACGGTGTCTAGCATTGGGCGAGCTCGAGAGGCGTTCACCATCACGCCGAACCAGTTGACCCAAATAACCTAAGAAGCTTTGACCAAGTAAAAATAAGAGCTTAAAGCTAAAATGAAGATGGAGAGGGAGTTGACCATGAAGTAAATAAGAGAGTTGCAGACTCGGTCTCAAAAACAACCGGAGCCAAGTTAGCAGGCTGAATCTAGTCGTCAAGCTCAAAACGATGCAGATGATAGCCACACAGATGTGGATGAACACAGTTTTGCTAATACTCCTCCCAACAACAATAACATTGGGGATGGTCCGGTTAATCCTCCTCAACGTCCTCCAAAGAAAAATGAGGATGGAGACAATAAAATAATAGAAGAGCTTGAGAACAAGGTCAATGCCTTGATGTCGGCTCAAGAGGTGAAGAAGACCAGTATATCGTGTCCATAACCGAGGGAGTAGGAGTCAATTCCATATTCGGTGAAGTTTAACCTAATTAACTTCACACCATTTGACGGGAGAGGCTCGCCAACCCAATACTTGATCTACTTCAAATCTCACTTGGGTAAGATCTCTGGTAATGAGCCCTTGATAATTCAATCATTCGTAAGAACACTTCACGGATCCATCTTCCATTAGTATCAACGTCTCAATCCAAGGAGTATCAACAGCTAGAACGACATGGAATGCCTGGTTCTCAGAAAAAAATTTCGATGATGACACTGATGTAAAACCCCGTGAATTTGAAAATATGTTGAAAATAATAATAAATGTGTTATACAATAATAAATAATATTTATTGATGTTTGAGTATGTTAGAAATTTATTTGAGATTAATTCAATGTATATATGTGAATATAGGAGTGAAATCAAGCACTATATACACGAGCCTGATATCTATAAAAACAATCAATTAAGAGTATACATGATTTACATAGTGATACAATTGGAAAATGGAAAAATGCAAAAGAAAAAAGTTGTACGTCTCTTCAACATCTTTCCAACAAATCTTAAATCACCTCACTCTAAAGTCAGATGAGAAAGTTACAGCCAAAATACCAAAGGTGGTTTTTCCAGTCAGACAAGGTTTTCTAGTTCGGGTCAAACGGGTTTGTTTCGGGTTTGCCTCTATAAATACCTATGTTTTTCATAAAAATTCCTCTCTTTTATTATATCTCTGAATCCTAGCAGTCATCCTCTCTCCTTAAAAACTCTAGATCTTTTTCTTATGAATTTTGAAAGCTTTGTGAAGCATAATACCGATACGAGAATGAGATCATCGACATGTGGGAGGGGAGAACGGGCTGTTTGCACTTATGGATTGCTTGCTGTTTGTTTTAGAGGCTTGCACATAAGATTAAGGCAAGATTATCTACATATAAACCCTACCCTAGTTTAAAACATGTGGTTATGAAGTAAGATGGTTATTTTGATGCTTAGATCTAATTTTAACATGATAAAATGATATTTTTGATATAAAATCTTAACCCGAAGTTAAATCTACATGTTTTTCTTACTGTTTATAATAGAAACATGATCATGATTATTTGGATTGTTTAAAATTTTGTTTTTAACTTTTTAATCAGGTTCTAATCATGTTTAAACTCTAATTTGATGTTTAATTGAGATTACATGTTTATTTGAGATGCTTAAAACCTAGGTTTTTGAAACATAAAAAATATGAGCGAATTTAAATCAAATTATATCTGACCTATGAGTTTTTGTAAGCAAGCATATGTTAAACATGTTAAGTAATCATGTTCTAAGCAAAGAATTTTGTTAATTAGGTCGTTAAATCCTAATTAGATTAGCCCAAGAGTTTGAATCATATTCAAGATAATTTTTGTAAGTAATTATCAAAACATAAGTGTTGTTATATATTTTGTAATAAGAAAGTTTTATTTTGAACAAGTTTTGATATCATAAATCAACAAAATCTAAAAACTTGAGAAAGCAAATTTTTTCTCTGGCCGGTCGACCGGCGTCCTAGGGCCGATCGACCGGCAAATCTTTGTTTGTGCACGTTCCTAGTTCGGTCTGTTAGACCCTAGAGGGAGGGTGATTAGGGTCTTTTGCTAATCTAATCCGATTATATGCCAATTAAAACTAATTAACAAGTTATCCTAGCAAGTATAAAATATAACAACTATATAAGCTAGGATAAGCAACATGAACAATAAGATATATCCTATATGAAGAATATATATATGCAAGGATATATAAACTAACACAAGGGGGAAACAAAATAAACTAGATAGTGGATCATATGAATAATGAGCTAATGACAATGGCGACAAGAAATATAAACACAAGTATAAATAAACGCCAAAGCACACTCAAACATAAGATATGATCACGGAGTTCGGACCTTCCGTCCTACGTCTCCGCTCCCCACAATAACGTTTACACCTCACACTCGGTTTTCTAGCTAACCGAAAACTTCATAGTAACACACTATTGTAATCCCACTCTACACCCACTAAGTGTTGAACTAGACGTGTCTCCCTCAAGTGCTCGGTTACAACCTCTCCCTAGGTTCGTCAACCGACGTCACTCCTCTTGGGACGATCCCAGACTTTCGTCACACACTTCTCTCGGTGTACAAGTGTATTACAAAGTGTATCTCACGATAAGAACAATTACAATAATTGATTGTTCTCAACAATGGATGAGAACACAATGAAAGCTCACACTCAATGTTACAATCTCTCACAACCCTAATATATTATGTATGCAAATACAATAAACTCATGTGGGTGTGTGTAACAATGAGATAATATAATCAAATCTAAACTCAATATAAAAACTAGCTTTAATAGAAATGATAATTAAACAATGCAAAATGTAAAGCTAGAAAGAGTTTAGAAATTCTTCTCAGAAAAACAAGATGGAGAGGAGGATTGAAATGAAGTTCAGACACTGTGAATGATCTTCTCCACTTGTAAAACAATCTTCAAACCAAACAGACTTTGAACCCAACTAAAACCCTTTTCAAAAACTCTTTAAAACTTCTTCAAAACTCTTTAATGGGTTACTGAAATAGAAGGGGGTTTGGGAGTTTATATAGGAAAAGAAACAACAGCTAAAACCCAAAACCACATCAACAAAAATCCCAGAAAATCAGGAAACAGATTTCTGTACAACATTACCGTTGGGAGTCCGGCGGTCGACCGACAAAATTTTCGGTCGACCGATGAAATCATTCGGTCGACCGACGAAATTTTTAGTCGACCGCAATCCAGATCGAAAACGAGAAAAAACAAACAGAGACTTTATCGGTCGACCGGTGCGGTCGACCGACAGAAAAATCAAGCTCTCGGTCCACCGCATCGGTCGACCGACAAACTCTCTGCTACCCACTGACGAATGATCATATGAGCAGTCGACCGGTGCGGTCGACCGAAATCTGATACACAGTAAAGCAGGTTTTTTAAAAGCTGATTTTTGAGACTTTGGAAAATTGTTAAAAATAACAAGTGAAGTCCAAAAATAATAAAACTTTGGGAAATGTATATAAACATGCAAATGAACATGTTACAAAAAGAATTTTCTAAATTGCATTTCCCATTTGTGAAAAATCATCATTTTGCAAAATAGTTCAAAACACGAAAAAGTAAACATGTGAATTTTGATATTTTGGCTAAACCATGTTTTGAAACTTTGCACAAAGATTATATAGACTTAATAAAATATGTATATGATTATTGTTAAGTCCAAAAACTAAGAATATAGAATTTTCACAAAATTGCATATTCTATGCAATGTTTACAAAAACACAATAGTAAATATGAAATATGTGATTTCATATTATAAACATGAGAACCCAAAACCATGCATGTATATATATAACTATATATATACATAGAAAACAAAACTTATGTATATATATATATATATATATATATATATATATATACGAAGAAACCAATAAATGTGTATGTATAGATATTGAGCTTAACGTACTTAACACACATAATATAAATCCTAAACTAAATTACCCAAGCTTGATCTTGATCTACAATAAGCTCGACTTGGTGATCTTACGGATGAAGCTTGAACTTGATCTTTAACTTTGAATTGCGTAGGCTTCACTCCATAATTCCGCCAACCTCCATTGGATATGATCGTTGAAGTTCTATTCCATCCATCCTCCAACAACGTTGTTTGTCTATAATAAATAAGAAAACACAAATACTAGACAAACAACATTAGAAGTAAATTATTTGTTAAACATCATCAAAACAAGAAGGCCAACAATATCCCCCTTTTTGATGATGACAACCAATTTACAAAAAGGATATATGCATGAAAGGAAATGAATATTCAAAGTATAATATATCATGCATATAAACAAGAAAGAATATACTCACAATATTTCTCCCCCTTTGACAACATCAAAAAGGGGACAAAAGAATTAAGAGAGCAAAAGCTCCCCCTACAAATAAGCATGGGTGAGTATAAAACAAGAAATATATAGGGATTGCTCCCCCTATCAAAATGTCATATAGAATATACGAAATGAAGATCATTGCAAAACATATGTGAGCAAGCATACATGAATATGCTAAGAATGTACTCACATACATGAGAACACATATAAAAATACCAATATGATATTAGTGTCTCATATCAAAGAACATAAAAATCATGTGTAAAGGTAGATTTATGAAATCAAAAAAATAACATGAGAATCATGCAAAATGTTTTCAAATGAAAACAAATCAACCAAATGAAATCATAAATCACAAGTAAATCATACAAGAACATAAAATCAAATTATCATTGATTTTTAAAAATCAAGAGAGGTAACCTTAACTAGCTCCTGAGCTAGTATCAACCCATATGAACATTTTAGCACCCGGTAAATAAGATTTGAGAATAAACACCCAATAATCCGGAGGGTTATATAAACATAGTCCTCTCAAAAATAATAATCATGAAAACAAAAGATTTGATACAAGAAAAATTGTTTTCATAACCAAAAGATTTTAAAGCATAATTTTCAAAACCAAGAAAAGGAAAGATAAAAACATTAAAATTCTTGGTTTAAAAATAAAATTTTTTTTGGTACCCAAGAACTCTTGGTACCAAAAGATTTAGGGACATGACCCCTATCATTTAAGCTCAAAACCCTAGGGTTATGAACCCTCTTAGGCATATGTGGTGCACAAACACGGTCAAAGCAATAATCGCTCAAATGACCCTTCCGATTGCAATATGTGCAATGAAATAGATCCATTTGTTTTTGTGGACCATTAGCTCGTGCACGGGAATCATTTGCAAATAAAGATTTTCTTTTAAAATTATTTCGCAAATGAGAAACATCATTAAACAAAGGTGGTCTTTTTGGAGCAAATTGCAAATTTGGAGTATTTTGCAAATCAAAACAAAATTTAGCAAGATGTCCAAACCTACCACAAAAATCACATTTAAAAACATGTGGTCTACTAGAAGCATTTGGCAAATGAGATTTAATTTTCAAATCAAAACAATATTTGGCCAAATGACCAAGACGACCACAATGATCACATCTATGCACATGAGCATGCTTATGATGAACAATGAGTGCATGTGTGTGTACATGTGATGAAGAAGCTACATGAGATGCACAAGTAGCATTGACATTTTTAAGTTTGTGTGCATCATAACAAAACTTAGCTAAATGACCTTGACAGCCGTAAATAGAACACTTATAAGTTTTGCTATACATGTGTGCATAATGAGTGGATGATTTTGACTTAGTCTTGGCATCTACAATAGATGAGAACACAATTAAGCACAACTCAATGTTACAATCTCTCACAACCCTAATATACTATGTATGCAAATACAATAAGCTCAAGTGGGTGTGTGTAACAATGAGATAAAATCAAATCTAACTCAATATAAAAACTAGCTTTAATAGAAATGATAATTAAACAATGTAAAATGTAAAGCTAGAAAGAGTTTAGAAATTCTTCTCTGAAAAACAAGATGGAGAGGAGGATTGAAATGAAGTTCAGACACTGTGAATGATCTTCTCCACTTGTAAAACAATCTTCAAACCAAACAGACTTTGAAGCCAACTAAAACCCTTTTCAAAAACTCTTTAAAACTTCTTCAAAATTCTTTAATGGGTTACTACAATAGAAGGGGGTTTGGGAGTTTATATAGGAAAAGAAACAACAGCTAAAACCCAAAACCAAATCAACAAAAATCCCAGAAAATCAGGAAACAGATTTCTGTACAACATTACCGTTGGGAGTCCGGCGGTCGACCGACGAAATTTTCGGTCGACCGACGAAATCATTCGGTCGACCGACGAAATTTCCGGTCGACCGCGATCCAGATCGAAAACGAGAAAAACAAACAGAGACTTCATCGGTCGACCGGTGCGGTCGACCGACAGAAAAATCGAGCTCTCGGTCGACCGCATCGGTCGACCGACAAACTCTCTGCTGCCCACTGACGAATGATCATATGAGCGGTCGACCGGTGCGGTCGACCGAAATCTGATACACAGTAAAGCAGGTTTTTTTAAAAGCTGATTTTTGAGACTTTGGAAAATTGTTAAAAATAACAAATGAAGTCCAAAAATAATAAAATTTTGTGAAATGTATATAAACATGTAAATGAACATGTTACAAAAAGAATTTTCTAAATTTCATTTCCCATTTGTGAAAAATTATTATTTTACAAAATAGTTCAAAACACGAAAAAGTAAACATGTGAATTTTGATATTTTGGCTAAACCATGTTTTGAAACCTTGCACAAAGATTATATAGACTTAATAAAATATGTATATGATTATTGTTAAGTCCAAAAACTAAGAATATAGAATTTTCACAAAAAACACGTGTATGTATATATATAACTATATATATGCATAGAAACCAAAACTTATGTATATATATATATATATATATATATATATATACGAAGAAACCAATAAATGTGTGTGTATAGATATTGAGCTTAACGTACTTAACACACATAATATAAATCCTAAACTAAATTACCCAAGCTTGATCTTGATCTTCAATAAGCTCGACTTGGTGATCTTATGGATGAAGCTTGAACTTGATCTTTAATTTTGAATTGCGTAGGCTTCACTCCACAATTCCGCCAACCTCCATTGGATATGATCGTTGAAGCTCTATTCCATCCATCCTCCAACAACGTTGTTTGTCTATAATAAATAAGAAAACACAAATACTAGACAAACAACATTAGAAGTAAATTGTTTGTTAAACATCATCAAAACAAGAAGGCCAACACGGTCGACCGGTGCCTTTAGGGTGATCGACCGGTCTGCCTCTTTTGAGTTTCCTAAGTGTTGTTTGCTTACGATTTGGATGTCATCGCGGGGTGTAAGCTGCATGATGATACACATACAGCCTTGAGTACACACGTATAGTGTCGTAGCACACATATGAGCATCCTGAAGGGGATTATGACAAGCGTTGTCCGATTAGCTTAAAATAAAAGATATACATGCATTGTAATATACTTTTTATTGATTATTTTACACACGAGATAGTCGTGAACATGAGTTTGTGATCCGCACATCAAGATATGTGCGCGGGTGTTGAATACATGTTTTGTTTGAGTCGTATAACATGTTTAGAGTTGATAGTGTTAGTATAACACATGATAATGCATAGTTCATTAGTTGTGGATGCTCCGTGATGGACATTTTCCCGCAATGAGACTGCCGCTGTACCACATCAGGAGTATTAGTTGTTTTCCTGCAATGTGACCGCGACTGTACCAATAATCGAAGATGATCGTGGTTTTCCAGATTAGGCTGATATGCCTATGCTCCGTTGTACGATCATCTTGATGCATCATCCGGAATAGGGAGATATACCTATTGCCGGTGAACGATTGAGTAAGGATGTTATTTCCACACGATAGTGTGCTGTACCTTACAATAGTATCATTATTTCATGCAGTGATATATATACATACACAGATGTAGTTTTGCTCCCATGTTAGATTACCCGAGAGTAAGGTACAATTCAGATACTTTTGGTATACATGGTATGATCTATGGAGATGTTTATTTTGGATGATATTTTCCTTATGACTGCGCCACTACCCGAGGGTAGTTCGTGATTGTAACATTTGCTCATCATGTTTGAGGTTTGGAGTTGTAGTCTACTTTCATGTATTACTTTTCTTTTACATCTTTGTTAGGATCAATGATTATCAATTTATAACTTGAGACATATAGTATATACATGAGGGTTTTCTTATTTGGATTATTTCGCTCGACGTACCAGTCTCGTGTTGTGGGTTTCTAATTATTGATTTCCTTTTGATTGCTTATCTCTAGTTCTATGTTAATATTTAGCTATCTGTAAATTTAGACATATGGTATATACATCAGGGTTTTATTGTTTGAATTATTTCGCTCGACATACTACATCATATTTTGTAGGTGTCTAAATATTGATTCCATTAGATATGGGGAAAATTATCTAGGTAGACTATGCTCAATAGGTAGAGCCTCCACTTCATCTAGTAGCGCTTTCCTTGGGGGCGGATGAAGGTAAACTTACTGTAGCATTTTGACACTCTTATTATTATTATTTTTATTTAAATTGTCTCTTTCAGGCATCTCAGAGTTTCAGAGAGCCGCAGGATGACGAAGTTCTAGCATAGTTGTCGTCGCACAGTCTTAGTAGCTGAAGCTCCACTGTATAGTTACGTTCATTATTTAGACTTTAGAGTTTTATTCATTTAATAAAGGCAAAGTGCTTTAGTATGAGATTTAGTTGATTCATGTTCAGACATTTTATTATTTCAGATATCAGATGTATGTTGAGACATGATTCTTTAATTTATAAGATCTCTCCTTTTATATCATGTCTATTGTTTTTACTTCCTCATTTTGCATGTTTTGTATCTTCACTTCTTATTGATTCTACAAGAGGATATTACTGTGATTGGTGAAACGTGTTAATGCACTATGTGGGTGCATGGCAGGTTTGACAATCCAGGTTTCACCCTAGACTTCAACCTTATTTAAAATTTAGGGTGTCAAAGTTGGTATCAGAGCTCTAGTTCTAGCATTCTTATGATCATCCTGTATCGAGTCGTGGAGCTAGGATAGAGTTTTCTAGGATTCATGTATAGAGTCCGCTAGGAATTTCTAGAATGAGTGAGGACGTAATACATATACTTCAAAAATTACGAATTTTGTTATGACTACCTTACTTTGATTGAAAAATATTTGTGTGAATACTATGTGATACGTTATGCTATGTGTATATGTTTGCAACCTTATTTAATGTGTCCATTAACCTCTCCTCTTGATATTATAAATATTGGGACGAGGATACAGTCGAGATAAAACTCATAAGCAGAGCCCGAGCTGCAACAGGCTCTATAGTATCTGATCGATTTCGTAGCACTGATCGTAGAAGCAGAGACTAGCAACACTCGAGGAGCGAGTAACGAGCCACATTATATTTTCTAGAGTTCTACCACCAGTTGTACCTATCATGCCTATTGAAGAGGCAATACCAATGATTTACCATCACCTCAACCAGCTGTTAATAGAGCCGTAGAGCAGGAGGCTTGGCTCTGTAAGAATAAGAAAGACATCAGATACTGAGAACATTATAGTTTCAGGGCACACGAGATTTATGTGCAGCCTATAAATGAAAAAAATACGTGAAGATTTTTTAACGTCGACTCAGTACTAAAGCAAAGTTAGATGTATTTAGCATAGAGGATATCACCGGAGGATAGCACCAAAGGATGGCACCGACTTTAGATTTTCACCAGAGCAACTAATACCACTTATTTAGGAGGATTTTGTTTGCTTTTTTGACAAGCAGTAGAGCTAGTCCGATTAAAGCAGGGAAATATGCATGTAGTTAATTATGTAATCATGACCAGCATAGTGATAATGATAAGGGCAAGAAACCTATTACAAAATCTAGAGAGCCCCAACAGTGGGTTAAGGATTTTTTTTTACCGTTAGCAACAAGGACAGCATAAGAAGAGAGCACAACCTACAACATGATTCGAGAGCGTCACAGCAACGTAGAATTTGGCATACATGTTATAATTATAATAAGATCGGACATAGAGTGAAAGATTGTCGCAGTACACTAGCAAGAGGCTAACATGACAGAGGTCAAAATCAGTAGTCTCAGGGTCGCGGTTACGGTAAGTAGCAGAGGATTTGAGGCACATCTAAACATCTCGAGGATTGAGGGGCTATTAGAACATATTCATGCCATCCAGGAGATTTCTGAGGGACAGATAGTCTTAGCGTAGCAATCGCCAGCCACTGGAAAGGTTTATGCAGTCGTACTGCGTGATCATGGTGCAAACGGAGCTTTCTTAGTGATTTCCTTTCCATCTCGAATCTTGTTGATTCAGAAGCTTCACATTCTTTTACCTATCATGATGTCATGATTAGACTTCAGCTTATAACACAGCCTTTAGGCATTCCATTTTCAGTTTCTACTCCTTAAGAAGAGGTGTCTCTCTTAGAGAGTATCTATAGGAGATGTGTTGTCAGTTTAGACGAGTCTGAGTCTCTGATCGATTTGATCATCCTGCAAATGTTCGAATTTTATATTATTCTTAGTATGGATTAGTTATCATCCTACCACGTTAGTATAAACTATTTTGCAAAGACAGTCAGCTTGCGAGCATTCAATGGGTTTGTATTAATAGTAGCAACCTCATAGGGTAACTAGAATACGGAGTAATTTCTGGCATACGTTGATGAGGTGATGATACAAGATAAGGGTGCAGATTTGAGCAAGACCGGAGTCATCTTAGAGTATCAGGATGTCTTTTAGGATATACCGAGATTTACTCCAGTGAGAGAGATTGTTTTCCTGCATTGAGTTGTAGAAGGCACCATACCGATATTCCGAGCACCCTATCATATGGTACCCGCTGAGATGAGGGAGCTACAGACTCAGTTAGATGAGTTGTTAACATAGGGTTTTATTTATCAGAGTCATTTTTATGGGAGTACCGGTCCTTTTAGTGGAGAAGAAGGACGATTACATGTAATTATGTATAGATTATCGTGAGTTAAACAAGGTCACTTCTCGGATCAGGTATCCACTATCGAGGATTTATGACTTGTTCGACTAGCTACGGGGAGCGCATCATTTTTTGAAGATTGATCTTCATTCTGGTTATTTTCAGTTGCGAGTGCGGGGAATAGATATTCCCAAAACCGTTTTTCTGACTCAATATGGGTCTTTCGAGTTTCTTATTATGCCATTTGGGCTGACCAATGCACCTGCGATATTCATGGGTTTGGTAAACCGAGTTTTTCGTCCATGTTTGGACCAGTTTGTGATGGTTTTATCGATGATATCCTTAGTTGTTCGAGATTAGAGGTAGAGTATGAGCAGCATCTTTGTTTGGCATTGCAGACTTTACGGGAACATCAGTTATACGCCAGATTCAGCAAATGCTAGTTTTTGGCTATCTGAGGTCAGATTTTTGGCCATATTATCAGCAAGGAGGGTATTGTAGTGAATCCAGCTAAAGTGAAAGTAGTACTTGATTAGAAACTACCGCTGACAGTTATAGAGATTCTTAATTTTTTAGGTTTGGCCGGCTATTACAGGAAGTTCATTCAAGACTTCTCAAAGATTACAACACCACTTACATACCATACACATAACGTTGTACATTTTGTTTGGGGGCACGGAGTGCCAGGAAGCCTTTGAGACTCTAAAGGAGAAATTGAATATAGCGTCAGTAATGGTTATTCTAAGCAGTGATAAAATATTTGTCGTCTACATTGATGCATAGTTAGCATGTCTAGGAGGTATTTTGATGCAGACCCAAAGAGTATTGGCTTATATTCATGAAAGTTAAGGCGCATCGTACCAGATACACAATGCATCCAAGCATAACAAAAATGTACAAGGATCTAAAGAGCCATTTTTGGAGGAGCTTCTAGGATTCGTTCGGTATCCAGTTGTGGTATTCTAGTGTTCTCCAAGCACAGACAGATGGACAAACAGAAAATATGAATCGAGTATTAGAGGACTTATTGCGAGCATGTGTTATTGACTTTCAGGGTAGTCGGGAGGACAACATTCTTTTGATTTAGTTTGATTATCATAACAGCTGTCAAGTGACTATTAGCATGGCACCGTATGAGGCATGGTACGGGAGGCCTTATAGATTTCCTATTTGTTGGGCAGAATCATAGAACAACCTATTGTTTGTATCAAAACTTGTGAGATAGAATACGAAGATGGTAATAGAAATTTTGGAGCACATTCTTGCAGTGCAGAGTAGACAGAAGAGTTACGCCGATTAAAGATGATGACCATTAGAGTTCTAGGTCGAGGACTATGTATTATTGAAAGTATCACCAACGAAGGGAGTTCAACATTTTTGTAGACAGTAAAAAGCTTGCCCCGAGGTATATTGGTCCGTTCAGAATTGTTGAGCGCATTGAAATTGTTTCATATCGGCTATATCTTCCAACATCGATGTCGAGTATACACGATGTTTTCATATTTCGATGCTCGAGAAGCATTTACGTGATGAGGAGCAGCAGCAAGTGTCAGACGCACAAGAGATCGAGCTTCATGATGATTTGACTATGATTATGATTCTTATTTGTATTTTTACTAAGGTGCATAAGAAGCTTAGAAACAAAGTGATACATTTGCTTAGAGTTTAATGGAACCGGAAAGAAGCTGAAGAGGCTTCTTAGGAGCATGAGGGGTATACGCGTCGTGACTTTCCGCACCTGTTTGAGTAGGTAAATTGATTAATTTTATTTAGTGTTCATGATTATCTATATGGTCATATTTATATTTAACACTAGAATGGTGGTATTAATACTTAGCTCCTAATTATTCGGAACACATGGTATATATATGGGGGGTTTCTTGTTTGGATTTTTTGCTCGAGGTACTAGTTTTGCTTAGTTAGGGGTTAAGTGGGAATATTTTTTATTCTAGATTATTAAGTATAGATATTTCTATGTTTTATATCTAGAGATTAATGATACGAGATGTGTATGTAAGGGTTTCATTATCTAGATTGTCCCCTCAACATGCTTTTCTGGTATTATTAATCTCTAAGATACTATTACGGAATTTTGGGGACGAAATTCTTTTAAGGGGAAAGAATGTAAAACCCCGTGAATTTGAAAATATGTTTAAAAATAATAATAAATATGTTATATAGTGATAAATAATATTTATTGATGTTTGAGTATGCTAGAAATTTATTTGAGATCAATTCAATGTATATATGTGAATATAAAAGTAAAATCATGCACTATATGCACGAGTCTGATATCTTGAAAAACGATCAGTTAAAAGTATATATGATTTACATAATGATATAGTTAGAAGATATAAAACACAAAAGATTAAAGTTGTAGGTCTCTTTAATAGATTTCCAACAAATCTGAAATCACCTCATTCTGACGTCGGATGAGAAAGTTACAGCCAAAATATTGAAGGTGGTTTTCTCAGTCAGACTAGGTTTCTTGGTTCGGGTCAAACGGATTTGTTTGGGGTTTACCTCTATAAATACCTATGTTTTTCATGAAAATTTCTCTCTTTTATCAAATCTCTTAACCCTAGCAGCCACCCTCTCCCCTCAAAAATTCTAGATCTTTTTCTTATGAATTTTAAGAGCTTTGTGAAGCACTATACCAACATGAGGGCGAGATTATCGATGTGTGAGAAGGGAGAACGGGTTATTTGCACTTGTGGATTGCTTGCTATTTGTTTTAGAGGCTTGCACATGAGATTAAGGTAAGATCATATGTATCCAAATCACACCCGTAGTTTAAAACATGTGTTTATGAAGTAATTAATATCGTTATTTTGATGCTTAGATCTAATTTTAACATGATAAAAAGTAGATTTTTGATATAAAATCTTAACCCGATGTTAGATATACATGTTTTTCTTGCTGTTTATAATAGAAACATGATCATGGTCATTAGGGTTGTTTAAAATTTTATTTTTTAACTTGTTAATCATGTTCTAATCATGTTTAAACCCTAATTTGATGTTTAATTGAGATTACAGGTTGATTAGAGATACTTAAAACCTAGGTTTATAAAACATAAGAAATATGAACAAATTTAAATCAAATTATATCTGATATATGAGTTTTTACAAGCAAGCATATGTTAAACATGTTAAAAAAATCATGTTCTAATCGAGGAATTTTGTTAATTAGGTTGTTAAACCCTAATTAGATTAACCCAAGAGTTTGAATCATATTCAAGATAATTTTTGTAAGTAATTATTTAAGCTTAAGTATTGTTATATGTTTCGTGATAAGAAAGTTTTATTTTTGAACTAGTTGTGATATCGTAAATCAACAAAATCTGAAAACTTAAGAAAGTAGATTTTTTCTCTGGCCGGTCGACCGATTCCCTAGGGGCGATCGACCAACAAATCTCTGTCCGTGCATGTTCCTAGTCTGGTCGATCAACGCCTTTGAGGCGGTCGATCGGTTTTCCTTTTTTGAGTTTCCTGAGTGTTGTTACCTTACATTTTGGATGCGATCACGGGGTGTGAGCTGCATGATGATACACATACAACCTTGAGTACACACGTATAGTGTCATAGCATACATATGAGTATCACGAAGGGGATTATGATAAGTGTTGTCCGACTAGCTTGAAAAAGATATACATGCATTGTAATATACTGCTTGTTGATTATTTTACACACGAGGTAGTCGTGAACACGAGTTATGGATCCGCCCGTCGAGATATGTGCGCGGGTGTTGAATACACGTTTTGTTTTAGTCGTATCACATGTTTAGAGTTGATACTGTTGGTATAACATATGATAATTAATAATTCATTAGTTGTAGATGTTCGGTGATGGACGTTTTCCCGCAATGAGACCGCGGTTGCACCACACCAGGAGTATTGGGCGTTTTCCCGCAATGAGATCGTGGCTGTACTATTACTCAAAGATGGTCATGGTTTTCCGGATTAGGCTGATATGCCTATGCTCCGCTGTACGATCTTCTCGATGCATCATCTGGAATAGGGAGATATACCTATTTTTGCAGAACGATTGAGTAAGGATGTTATTTCCACATAATAATATGTTGTACCTTACAAGAGTATCATTATTTCATGTAGAGATATATATATACATACACAGATGTACTTTTTCTCCTATGTTAGATTACCCAAGAGTATGGTACAATTCAGATACTTTTGGCATACATGGTATGATCTATGGAGATGTTTATTTTGGATGATATTTTCTGTATAACTACGCCACTACTCGAGGGTAGTCCGAGATTATAACATTTGCTCATCATGTTTGAGGTTTGGAGTTATAGTCTACTTTCATGTATTGTTTCTCTTTTACTTCAAAGTTGGAATCAATGATTAGCGGTTCACAACTTGAGACATATTGTATGTATATGAGGGTTTCTTTATTTGGATTATTTCGCTCGATGTACCAGTCTTGTGTTATGGGTTTCTAATTATTTATTTCCTTTAAATTGTTTATCTCTAGTTCCGTGTTAATATTTAGGTATCTACAAATTGAGACATATGGTATATACATGAGGGATTCCTTGTTTGGATTATTTTGTTTGACGTACTACATCTCATTTTGTAGGTGTCTAAATATTGATTCTAATAGATACAGGGAAAATGATCTAGGTAGACTATGCTTAATAGGTAGAGCCTCCACTTCATCTAGCAACCCTTCCCCTAGGGGTGGATGGAGGTGACCTTACTGTAGCGCTCTGACGCTCTTGTTGTTATTTTTTTGTTTAAATTATCTTTTTTAGGTAGCTCAGAGTTTCAAAGAGTCGCAGGATGATGGAGTTCTAGCATAGTCGCCGTCACACAGTCTTAGTAGCTAAAGCTCCACTGTATAGTTATGTTTATTGTTCAGACTTTAGAGTTGAATTCATTTTATAAAGGCAAAGTGCCTTAGTATGAGATTTAGTTGATTCATGTTGAGATATTTTATTATTTTAGATATCAGATGTACTTTAGTTGAGACATGATTCTTTAATTTATAAGATCTCTCATTCTATATCATGTCTATTATTTTTACTTCCTCATTTTTCCTGTTTTGTACCTTTACTTCTTATAGATTCTACTAGAGGATATTACTGTGATTAGTGAAACGTGTTAATACACTGTGTGGGTGCATGGTAGGTTTGACAATCTATGTTTTACCTTGCACTGCAGCTTGTGTGAACTCTGGGGCGTCACAACTAAGGTGTTGATCGAAACTCTGCTGGATGAGAAACAGGAAAACGGGGGAGTCAGTCGATAATTTCGTTAAACGTTTTCGAAACAAGACGATGAACTACCAAGATTAGGTCACAGAGGAGTTCATTCTTCAAACTTGTCATAACAACCTCTCCCTCGATATTCTGGAAGCCATTAGGATTATCCCATCTAAGACCTGGAAAGAGTTTAAGGTGCACGGAGAACAAACCGGCAATTTCTCAAAAGAAAGAAGATTGAGAAAAGCCAATGAATGGCGAATTTCACTCTTCAAAGTAAAGGAAAGGCACCTGCAATTGTTGTGGATACCAATCAAACATCACAATAGCAACCCTGGAGGCAAAAGAGGACTCTCGATCCAAGGTCCCAGAAGGAGTATTCTTTTGAAGATGATGAAGTTTCATCTATCTTTAAGCACCTCCTTGCCAACAAAAAAATCAAGCTACCACCTATCACAAATTAGTAGGAAGCTAACAAAACATTGGATCCGAAGTATTGTGTATATCACAGGATGATCCATCATCCCACTAAGGCATGTTTTGTCCTCAAAGACAACATCCAAGTCTTGGTTGATGCCGGCATCATAACGACAAAACAAGCCAAATGAGAACGACGAAGACCCCGATGAGTATACAAGTATAAACTACTTCTCCAAGACTCCGATGAGTATACGAGTATAAACTACTTCTCCCAGACTCCAATGTGTATATGAGTATAAATTGCTTCTCCTAAACATATACGAGTACAAACTACTTCTCCAAGACTCCAAAGAGTATATGAGTATAAACTGCTTCTCCCACACTCCGACAAGTACACAAGTATAAACTGCTTCTTCATGCTCCTCCGACGGGTATACGAGGTTAAACTACTTCTCTTATTTCTAATAATGTGAAGTTCCTGAAGAATACTATATATGGTGTTCTTAAGGATAATCCAACAACGTGGCTGAAAATAATGTGCTCATCATTAGACTCAGTTTCACCAAAAAAGCTAGGGGTCGATACGATGTTTGAGGAGAATGCAAATTTTGGAATCAAGACCTGATTTCGTGGCAGTGTTGCCCACCAATGGGAAGTTCTTGGAGAATATTACGCATGATATTATTAAGGATAACCCGAAATGAGATGATTGTTCCAGTTGAAAACAAGTCATCTAAACAATTCATTCTTAATTATGATAAAAATGATTAAGAACCTTCCACTGTGACTATTGAATCATTTCCAAGATGATTAAAACCCTCTCACTGTGACTTCCCGAGCACTCTTTCGTCGAGATGAGATTCAATGACTTCGTCACGTCAATCTTCCCTCATAAAACTCCTATGGTGTAATTGTGGAGTTCTTGATAATTCACGGTCCTCCACCATAAAACCCCTCACTAATCAAATTAACTGACGATGGGTCCACTAAAATTCTTCATGGTTAAAAACCTTCAAACTCCCACTGTGTCTAGCCTTTAACACTCCTACTATTGAAGTCCTGACACGATACTCAAAATTTTAATCTGCTGATCCATGGTGATTATCGAACCCCCTTTGTGTCAAGATCTTTCCACTTAATACCAAAAACCCCCACCGAGTGATTTGTACAAGTTCACATTCCCACTATTATTTGTATCTCTAGTCCCACTGTTTCTTGGTCAAACCTTCCTATAGTTAGGACCAAAATCAAAATCCCCTTTTGATTCCTTACATGAATGAGAGGTCCACTTTCAAATCAAATGATCAAACCTTTTTATAGTTAGGGTCGTCTCAAACCTCCAATTTGATCAAACCTTTAAACAGTTAGGGTCAAAGCCAAAATCCCCTCTTAATTCCTTCCATGAACGAGAAGCCCTATTTTAAATTGAACGATCAAATCTTTAAACAGTTAGGGTCATCTCAACTCTAATTTGGTCAAACCTTTAAGTAGTTAGGACCAAAATCGGATTTTCTTTGGATAAACGAGAGTGTTGGATATCTTGTCCCCAAGATATAGTTTTAATGAGAACAATTTATTTACTATGTATATTATATATACACTAACATATCAATGTAGATAATAATATCCGATATGCTCAAGATATGTGAAGAAGATGCAGAATGAGTTCAAGGCAACAAGAAGCAAAGAAGAAGATGTACTCAATAGTAAACTTTGTATTTTTACATTTTTTTGCTTAGAAATTATGTACAAGCATCGATCACTCACAACACATACACACACATAGTATCTAGAACACACTAACACATGCTTAGTATGTGGTTAATTATAGAAATCCTCTATATTAACTACTAGATTTTATAGATATAGAATGAGTGTCAAAACATATCATATACCTCATTTCTATACCTTAGTAGTCGACCAATAACCCTTAATAGTCGACTACTCCAACCTTGATCAAAATATCAGAATCTATAAAATTACAGTGTAGTCGACTAATACACTTAGTAGTCGACTAATACACTTAGTAGTCGACTAATCAAGGCTTGGTCAAAATATCAGAATCTGTGAATTTACAGTGTAGTCGACTACTAGGCATTAAAGTCGACTACTCAATGTTAGTCTAGAATTTCAGAAACTACACATGTACAGTATAGTCGACTACTCCTCTTAGTAGTCGACTACTAAGCAGTTATATGACTTCACATAGTCTATTTAGACTTAGTGTAGTCAACTACTAAGCCTTGTAGTCGACTACAGTTTTCTAGCTTTTTAAAATTTGAATATATGACTATTTATAGCCATTTTAAGGTGTTAATTGAGTTTAAAATTCAAGTTTTTCAGAGGCTATAAATAGGTACTAAGTTTAGAATTTGCCAACTAATATTCATATATATAAGATTCAAAATTTGTGCAAATTCAAGTGTTCATCATTCAAATTTTTATTCTAAGTTTTGAGAAAAGAAAAGTTCTAAACGTGCCTTTGATTCTATCATTCTAAAAGATTAATTAGGTGTTATTCATAGAGTCAAAAAGTTCCTAAGCTACTGCTGCACATCACCAACACTTCAAGGCTCTTAGAAATTTGTGTCTTTCTATAAAGAAGGTTTCTCTCGGGTGTGAGAGAAGATCTTTTGGTTTAGAGATTTTTTTGCAGTTTGTAGGGACTTGCAAATTGGTCAGGTTTGGTTTGATTTTGTAATAGTTTTTAAAATCATAATGAAAATCTTAAGCGGGGTTTGCTTGGGGACTGAATGTACACCCGGGGTGGTGGAACCAGTATAAAAGCTCGTGTTTGTGATTGCTATTTTTTGTGATTGTTGTTATTGTTCTTGCAATTTATAATCCACTTTGCAAACTTTTTTTAAATAATACTATTCACCCTCTCTCTAGTGTTTAGTTTGTGCTTCCACAGATCCTACAGAGAGTCTTCCACCCACATCAGACGATCAAATCTTCTTACAGTTAGGTTCGTTTTAAAATTCCTGCTTGGTCAAACCTTTAAACAGTTAGGGATGAAGTTAAAATTTCATCTTAATAAACGATAAATTCATCTTTAGATTGAGTAACCAATCTTATAAAAGTTAGGATTATCCGAATTTTTTAGATTCTCGGAGTGGAGATCCCACTTTTAGTTTCACCTTCAGCATTCTCGAAGTGGAGATCCCACTTTGAGTTTCTTTTACAGCAGGATATAGAATATAAAACTCTTCATCTCTAGCATCAGGTTTGTCTTTGCCCCAATAGAAGACTTGGAGATAGAATATAAAATTCTTCGTCTCCAGTACCGGGTTCGTCTTTGCCCTAAGAAAAGACACAATCTAACCAAAATCCATTCCTTACACGTATGAAGGATATTATCTCGATCCATAATTAGAGATAAGTCTGCATCTAACATATGCTGCCGGGTGGTCCGTTCCCGCAAAAATGATTAAGTCTACGTATTCAACTTTGTAGCGACAAAAATTTATTCCTTTCATGCATGAGGAAGTTTATCTCGATCCTTAGATAGAGATAATTTTGCATCTAACATATGCTGCCGAGTAGAGCGTTCCCGTAAAAATGGAAAAACCTACGTATTCAACATCATAGCACCAAAATCCATATCTTTAACGCATGAGGGACTTTATCTTGATCCCTTATTAAAGAAAAGTCTACGTCTCACACACGTTGCCGGGGGTCCGTTCCCGTAAAAATGACGAAGTCTTCATATTTAATATCGTAACCAGTGATCATTATTAAATTAATGACCTCTGAATCTATACCTTTCATGCATAGGGGACTTTATATCGATCCCTTATTAGAGATAAGTCTACATCTAACACATATTGTCGGGTGGTCTGTTCCCATAAAAATGATAAAGTCTACGTATTCGATGTTGTAGGCAGTGATTATTATTAAATTAATGATCTCTGAATCCATGCTTTTTATACATGTGGGACTTTATCTCGATCCCTTATTAGAGATAAGCCTACATCTAACATGTGTAGCCTACATATTCAATGTTGTAGCATTAAGTCTAAGAGAGTTATATTCTTTTAGCACAACGTTACATGTAGAACGGACTTAGACAATCTACATGGTAGCCCGACTCAAACGATAGTCGGTAAAGGCTCATCAAATCCGTTGATGGTTCAGGGTTTTCTAAAAATCCTATAACAAGAAGCTTGCGACGACAGATTCGCTCCCAATTTGTATGGAATATGCAGTGACAGTCAAAGCCTTGGTAACCTCCTCCTCCATAACATTGCTTTAATAGTCACTAACACACCAGCTTCATTAGTTGGCCTCGTGACTCGAGCACCTAGGTTAGCTTCAGTGTTTGTAGCTGTATTAGCACCAACGGCTAGTCCTACAATCAAATCTCACATAAATAGCTCAACTTGACGAGTGTCTAATGCATTCTCAGGTTGTTTTTCCCAAACTCCAAGAAGTATATGAGTATAAACTGCTCCTTCACACTCTAACGCCTTAAGAAATTAAACTGTGTAGACTTCATTTAACGTATAAGTATAAACTATATTCACGTCAATCAACACGTTACAATGAAGGTCAACGTGTTGTAATGAAGGTCAACACCGGTCCACGCATCGATATTTTTGCCAAAATAAGGCTTAATTACATTCACACTGCAACAAAGGTCGATGTCGGCCAACACGTTGGTAACTTTGCCGAAATAAGGCTCGGAAAAAATCCAGGTCAAAGGATAATTCTGGGGAGTTCAATCATTATTTAGATACAAACTCTCGATTAAGATGAACCAGTTCAATGTCGATTCAACAACACAAGCTAATTCAAATATCAACACACCAGTTTCAGTTCAAGATTTCAACAATGGTCAAATGATAAACGCAGCACCTGAAGAATTTTAGACTATTTGATAAAATACTAAATAGACTAAAAGCTGAATAAGTTAACGAATTGAAGGCTAGGCCTACCATATCCAAAGTATTTCACACTCCTCTATAAAAGAATGAGGCTGAAACACATTGGAGGGTGTATCTATAGGCGTCAAAAATTATCTATCAGTTCTCGCACATAGCTCGAGATGAAGAGAAGACGATAAATGTTATTATCCGAGTCAAATAGGATTATCTGAATTAAAGAGGATCATCCGATACCGTAAAGAAGCAAACAAACATATGAAGCGAGTCGGCGAAGCGTACGAGTCTACGAAATACGCAAAATGGCGAAACGACAGAGAAACAACCTAGCTAGCCTCGTGTTTCTCACCAAGAGTACAAAACACTCAAAGGTGTTTTGCATAGGTGCAAAACACACACGACTGTTTCGCACCAGCCAGGCCTCTTGCGATGTGTTTTTTGATAGATTTGCATGATTTGACGGTTCCGGAGCCTCCCTAACTACCTTGGGGTTACCCTTGAATTTGAAAAGGCTATTATTAGCTGAGGATATGATCAAATCATAGATTCTTATCTGAAAACAGGGCACCCAAAGCCTATAAATGCACCCCTAGGGTCCTTATACACGGGTAATCTGGAATTTCAGAGCTGGGAGGCGAGTTGCTTACCCTATGAGTGGAGAGCCACGAATTTCAGATCTAAAGGCGAGATCTTGGCAAGTTCTTCAGCGTAAAGACGAGGAGTTTGATAGATCTACATACCCTGCATCAGTTTCCTTAAGATCATACTGTCATTATGATCTTAAGAAGAGTACTTATCTCACATTGTTGAGAATTTACTTCAATTTTTGTTTCCTCTACGAAACGAGATCAACCAGATCTGATACTCAACGGTCCACGGATCAAAGAGTCACCGGTATAGGCTATGATCCCACGCAAGCAGTGATTGATAAACGATCATGCATGTGTTTCTAGGAGATTTCTGTTTATTTCTTTTTTGTAGAGAATTTTTATAAAAAGGCTCACTCTTTTGAATCTTGTAATTTGATAAACAAGTTGTAATGGATTCCCAAATGAAATCGATTTTCGACGCAAACAACACTAAGCCCCTATTAATTTTTTAAAATAACCTGCAATAAATTGTGCATTTTGTAGATAACCCCCATAAATTAGAATCAAATACCCTCCTTAGATTAAGACCTAAAAACAACATAAAAAGATATATAGAAATATATTGGGGGTTTAAAGTAATTTTGTAGAAAACTAGCAATAAGTTTCTATGTTTTGCATATAAACCCCATAAGTTAGAACCAATAACCCCCAGAAATTAGAGCCAAAAGCAACTTTAAAAAGGAATTTGAAAAGA
>NW_017972889.1:36740-38612 GCF_001876935.1 Asparagus officinalis | reverse complement strand
AAGAGATTGTGGGTTTTCTGCAATAGTTATTAGGGATTTCAATCAATAAACTTAAAGTTTTATCCCTCTTTAAAATTTTAATCATCTTCCTCCAAAATGATTTTTTCCCTATAAACACAAAGATGTAGACTCATTTACTGTTAAACCCATTCACTTTCAAAACCACTCTTAGACACAAAATACTCAACCGATGTATTTTTCACTCACTTTGTATTTCTTTATAATTTGTTATTTTCTTTATAGTGTTTCCTAAGTAGTGTATAATCAATTCTTTTAGTTATTTTCATGTAACACTAGTAAAAAACCGAGCATTGGCGACGGGCTATTGGAGACGGATTTCAAATCTGTCACCAATATAAACATTTGCGACGGGGAACAACCCCGTTGCCAATAAAAAATAGGGATGCCGAGAATGACGATGATGAGGAGTGAGTGAGACTTGTTCTTATATTTATGTAGTTTTAGATTGTGTTAAGACATGTTGTGACTTGAATTTTACCTATATGTAATATTTTGTGATTTTTTTGCGTAGTGAATGAATATTGTTTGAGCATGCGAGATGTGTTGTGATTATGATTTTATGATGAGTATTGTTCGATATTGTGGATTGATGGATTACGATGGATGAGTATTCATTTGGAATGTGAATGTATATAATGGTTGATTTTATGATATAATGTTAAATATTGTCATTGGATTGATCTCGATGTAGGCTATATGTGTATTCTCATATGGCAGGTTACCAGAAAATTATAAATTTTTTTTACATAAATATGTACATTGGCGACGGAATGTCCCGTCGCTAATACTCATTGGCGACGGGGCAATCCGTTGTCAATGTTTAAAACATTGGTGATAGCATCCCATCGTCAATGTTTAAAACATTGGCGATAACATCCCGTCACCAATACTCATTGGCGATGGGGCAATCCGTCGCTAATGTTTAAAACACTAGCTATGGGCTATCCCGTCGCCATAACTACTGGTGACGGGAAGAATCTGTTGGCCCATGTTAAAGCATTGTCAACGGATTGCCCCGTCGCCAATAAGTATTGGCAACGGAATGACCACCGTCGCCAAAGAATTCTGTCGCCAATACGTATGGGCGACGGGAGAACCCGTGGCCAATATTTATTGGCAAAGGATTTATTGGCGACGAATCTGTTTTCGTCACGAATGTGTATTGGTGATGGATTTTGGGGCATTGGTGATGGATTTCCCTGTCGCCAATGCCCAGTTTTTTACTAGTGTAAATAACGCAGCATAACATGGATCAATTTTCCCCTTATATGACTAGAATACCCTCTCAAAGCTAACCTTCTCTAATTGTTTTCAGTTATACGCTTACGTTTTTCGTTTCTTTTCTTTCTTTTTTTTCATGGACCTATCTCAATTCTTTAGTTAATGGATTTAAAACAAACACTTCGGCCAGTCAAAAACCCAAGTCAACTTATTTCCCATCTCTTCAACGGGCTCTCCTCTAAAATGTATATAGTCTTCTAGAGAACATACGTGAATCGATCTCTAGCATATTTATGAAATATACAGAAGGACTTTGAGGTGAAATTTACTCTGGGGGGATTTTACTAATTGACTGTGTTGGTTAAGAACAACTAAACAATAACTTACACATTTAACAAAGCTATCAGGGAGACTAATTGAAAAAACCAATATGATTTGAGAGACCCAGTAGCAATTTCATTTATTTGTGGGACTAATCTCAAATTATGGAAAGTTTGACTTGAAACCCCCTTAAATAAAATGTAGCTATACTTCAAAATATATCACATTCTTAATTTCCATGTTTATCATTCCGTTACAATCTTGAAAGGACATGGGCACCTTAATCCCACACACATATATATTTTACCG
>NW_017972889.1:21255-36730 GCF_001876935.1 Asparagus officinalis | reverse complement strand
AAGGTGGTGTTGGATTTCAGAATGAATAACAAAGCCATGGGCCTCTCCACCTCATCCTATGGATCTTAACCTTCGTCAAGTCTCTTTGCTCTCATTAGATTGGTTCACGTAGCTGGCCGCACTCTTATTAGCTTTGCTTAGAATGAGGTTACTCATGGGAGAGCTGAAACAACACAGGATTAGCTTTGTTAGTTATTTAGTTATTATTGAAGTTTTAATATCCACCAAAAGCTATGGAGGAATTAATTATTGTTTTTAAAAGGTAAATTGGTCATGCGGTGAAATAAACAACAACTGAAGACCGAGAAGCGAGTGACAGTTACAGGGATACAAATTTATCAGTTACTCTAACTCTACTTAGGCTGTAATGATCAAGTAAGATCAAAAGTGGTTATTTATTAGAAATATTAGAATGATAATACGCTTAAATATACAATTGCGTTAATATGACTCAATTAAAGGTCAATGTCAAGTCCCATTAGCATGAACTTGGGCTCAATGTCACGTGTGGTGTTGTTTCAAATGGCTCTGATATAACTTTGTCCAACGTGCATGGCTTGGTATTCCCATGAGTATACATGTTATCGCACTTGTGTCCAGTATTGACTTTGTTTGACTATAAATTAAAAGTGAAGTAAGTCGACATATTATCTTCATTAGTTATTTGTAGTGGGTTTTCAGTTGAAATCTACATGATCTAAGTCAATGTGAAGATTCATTAGGAGTGCCTCACTACATCAGTCAATGTGTTTGGAATATCACGAGATGGGTTTATTTGTTTTATTTTTTTTTCATTTAAATAATTTGGAATCACTTTGGTATTACTAACTGATTAATATCTATTCCTTTATACAAATAGGAGAACCCAAGATTTGTTGTGCGCGGTGGAAGCTTTCTAGGGCAACACGAACAATAACTAAAACTAAACCACAAGCAATATGCAAACCACAATCACAGCAAGAACACACAATTTACGTGGTTCGGCAAGTTGCCTACGTCCACGGGGCAAGGAGGGGGGAGTTCTTCCACTAGAAATCAAGAAAATACAATTAGGGTTACAAATCTCTCAGACCAAACCCTAAAACAAAGCTCTAGATCTCTCAAAGCTCTCTCACAATTGGATGCAATGATTCTCTCTCTTTGGCTGCTCAAATTCGTCCAACCTCTACCCTAAACAAACAGGTTTAGGTATATATAGAACTTACAAAACGAACCGGTTCGAAAACCAGAAAAACTGATATCCGCTTCGTCGGTCGACCGGACCGGTCGACCGCGATCAATTCCGGTCGACCGGCCCGGTCGACCGATCACCATCCAGCAGAAGCCCCAAAAATCCAGAGAGCCGTCGGTCGTCCGCACCGGTCGACCGAAACATCTGCGGTCGACCGGGCCGGTCGACCGACCTCCTTCCAGACGCACAGGAACCCTTGTGCACGAATGCGGTCGACCGGACCGGTCGACCGCCGCCTGTTTTTCCTGATTCTGCTGCTGATGCTGAAATTCCTTCAATTCTCCACCTCGGCGAATGTTTCCACCAAAAACTGAGTTGTCATTTGTGTGGACCTTCTCTAATATGACATCTCCATCATCCAAGACGTCCCGTACAAAGTGGAATCTGACGTCGATGTGCTTCGTGCGAGCATGATAAACCTGGTTCTTTGCTAAATAGATAGCCGACATGCTATCACAATATATCCGTGTAGTCTCCTGAGCGATCCCCAAGTCCTCCAATAATCCACGTAACCATAGAGCTTCCTTAATAGCTTCAGTAACTGCCATATACTCTGCCTCTGTAGTAGAGAGAGCCACTGTGGACTGAAGCGTGCAACGCCAACATACAGGTGCACCTGCCAATGTAAAAGCATAACCTGACGTAGACCGGCGTTTGTCAAGATCTCCAGCATAATCTGAATCCACATAACCAATACAAGCCTGCCCGTCCTTCTCATCCTTCTGAAACACTAAACCAACATCCACGGTGCCTCGAACATACTATAGAATCCACTTCACGGCCTCCCAGTGACCCTTCCCCGGGTCGTGCATGTATCTCGATACCATGCTCACGGCCTGTGACAAATCTGGCCTCGTACACACCATCGCATACATCAAGCTACCTACTGCACTAGCATATGGGACATTCAACATATAATCTCTGTCCTCAACTGAAACAGGTGACATCAACGCTGAAAGCTTGAAGTGGGGAGCCAATGGTGTGCTAACTGCTTTTGCATTGCCATCAAAGCTGAATTTCTTCAACATCTTCTGCAAGTAACTCCTCTGTGTAAGCTTCAATTTCCCCTTCACCCTGTCTCGCTCGATCTCCATACCCAATATCTTCTTTGCCTCTCCAAGATCCTTCATCTCAAACTCGGATGATAACTCCTCTTTCAGCTTTCGAATAGCCGAAGAATTCCTGGAAGCAATAAGCATATCATCAACATATAAAAGCAAATATATGAGCTCACCATCCTGTAGCTTGTGCATATAAACACATGGGTCATATGGGCTCCTCGTGTACCCTCGGCCAATCATAAAGCCGTCGAATCTCTTATACCACTGTCTTGGTGACTGCTTCAAACCATAAAGAGACTTCTTCAGCTTACAAACCAAATTTTCCTTTCCTGCAGCTTTGAAACCCTGTGGTTGTGTCATGTAGATCTCCTCATCTAAATCACCGTGTAGAAAAGCTGTCTTCACATCCATCTGGACCAAATCCAAATCCAACTGTGCCACCAACGCCAATAAAATCCGAATCGACGAATGCTTCACAACGGGTGAAAATACCTCGTTGTAATCAATGCCCTCAAGCTGTGCATATCCCTTGGCAACTAATCTGGCTTTGAACCGAATGTCCCCAATAGAAGATCCCTCCTTCTTCGCATATACCCACTTGCAACCAATAGCTTTCTTACCCTTAGGTAGATGTGCAAGTGTCCAAGTGTCGTTCTTCTGAAGAGACCGCATCTCCTCCTCCATAGCTTCCCTCCACCTGATCGAATCGGGGCTAGACTCTGCCTCCCTGAATGTGGCTGGAACCATATCATCAACGACCTCCACTGATAATGCATATGCGACCATGACATCATTATACCTAGCTGGCCGACGAATCTCTCTCCTCGGTCTATCTGCTGCAATGGTCCTCTGAACATGACCCTGTTCCTGAGTCCCATGATCTACTGTATCCTGTATCTGCCCATCTGTCATCTCATCTCCTCCCAGTGTCACCTCTGTAGGAGCCTCAATGGATACAGTGTTCTCTGGAGTGGGTGGAGTCACATCATCCTCCACCTGCTGCGATATCTCTCCTGTCTGGTCTCCCTCCACCTGCTGAGGGGCTCGAGGCCTCATCATGTACGCCTCGTCAAATGTGACATCTCTGCTAATAACTATCTTCTTGTCCTGTGGATCCCATAACTTGAAGCCTTTGACTCCATCCCTAAATCCCACAAAGACTGCTTTCCTCGCTCTCGGATTTAATTTGCCATCACTGACATGATAATAAGCTGGACACCCGAATATCCGAAGCGACTCATAGTCACTAGCCTCCGAACCAAACCAACGCTCCAAAGGAGTCTTCCCGTCTATCGCAGTGCACGGCAACCTGTTCACAAGATGGCTCGCATAAACCAACGCCTCGGCCCAAAAAGATCTAGGCAATCCACTCTGCGTCATCATACACCGCACCTTCTCCAGCAAGGTACGGTTCAATCTCTCAGCCACCCCGTTCTGTTGCGGTGTCTCTCGAACTGTGAAGTGTCTTCTAATGCCGTGATCCCGGCAAAACTGCAGAAACGGATCACTCTTGTACTCTCCACCGTTATCTGAACGTAGAGTCTTCACCTTTCTACCTGTCTGCAGCTCCACTTTCTTTTTCCACTCCACAAAAATATCCAGGACCTGATGTTTATGCTTCATCGGGTATACCCAATTCCTCCTGGAATAATCATCAATGAAAGTGACAAAATAGTTGGCCCCACCAAGAGATGTGTTCTTGGAAGGACCCCAAACGTCCGTGTGAATATAATCCAATGTACCTTGGGTGTTATGAACAGCGGTGCCGAACTTCACTCTAGTCTTCTTCCCAAGTACACAATGCTCACACAATTCCATCTTGCAGGTCTTAGCACCTTTCAATAGCCCCTGTTTAGCCAATGACTGTAGGGACTTATCTCCTGTGTGTCCAAGTCTCATGTGCCATAAGGTGGTAGTGTCCTCCTCTGTAGTGATAGAAGCTGCCAGACCCCCTGTAACTGTCTTGCCCTTCAAGTAGTATAGGTAGTTTTCCCTGACACCTCGCATCACCACCATAGAACCCTTCGTGACCTTCACTGTAGCATCCTCTAAGATCACTCGATATCCTGCTGCCTCCAAAGTCCCAAGAGAAATGATGTTCTTCGTCAACTGCGGCACGAACCTCACTTCCTTCAATTCCCTCACTACACCATCATGCATCCTGATCCGGACTGAACCAATACCACCAATAGGGCATACGTGATCATTACCCATAAGCACGACATCCCCTCTTTCCAGCTCCTCAAAGCTAGAAAACCACTCCCTCTTAGGGCAGATGTGATATGTAGCTCCCGAATCCATCATCCACTCCGTGGAATCCGCATAGCAAACCGACGGTAAAGCAGGGCATGAATAGCCTGAAGAATCTGAATCTGAATGCTCACCAATAGCTTTTGCAACATTCACTTCTGAAGCTTGTGCAGCTTTCCCCTTATTCTTTCCGGCTTTTTCTTTCCACTTTGGGCAGTCAATCTTCCAATGTCCTTCTTCTTTACAATACCGACATTGATTTCTACCAACACTCTTATAGGCACTCCTATTCTTTGACTTTGAGCGGTTAAACTGACGACGGTTTGGATCTCGGCCTCGAACTGCTAACGCATCTCCCGATGCCTTCTCGGAGGGTTCACCATCACTCTTCCTCAACTCATAGTTCACCAAAGCTGAGGTCACCTCCTTGTAGCTAACTGTAGTTCTTCCATTGATCATAGTGAGAACGAACGTACCATAATCATCTTCGGGCAACGAACACAGAAGTAGCATCGCCTTGTCTTCATCCTCAACTATAATATCAACATTGGCCATATCTGAAAGTAGCTTAGTGAAATTGTTGACATGCTCCCTGATGGAAACCCCTCTCTTCATCTTGAACTGGTAAAATCTCTTCTTCAAGTGAAGCCGATTCTCAATGCTCTTCGTAAGATATTTCTCATTGAGTGTTTCCCACATCTTCTTCGCCGACGTCTCGTTCATAACATCATAAATAAGATCCGGCGTCAAGCATGACCTAATAACACCACAAGCTCTACTGTTCATCTTTCTCCAAACCTTATCCTCCAACTCAGCGGGTTTCTCTTTTAACTCAAGAGTCTCCTCCAAATTCTGTGCATCCAAAGCATCCATCACCTGACACCTCCACAATCCAAAATTGATCTTGCCATCGAACTTCGGAACATCAATCTTCGTGTTATTGATGCTCAGACTCTGTATCGCCTTTGTTAGAGACGAACCTGACGTGCTTGCATCTCCCATGTTGTCGATCTAGCTCTGATACCAATTGTTGTGCGCGGCGGAAGCTTTCTAGGGCAACACGAACAATAACTCGAACTAAACCACAAACAATATGCAAACCACAATCACAGCAAGAACACACAATTTACGTGGTTCGGCAAGTTGCCTACGTCCACGGGGCAAGGAGGGGGGAGTTCTTTCTACTAGAAATCAAGAGAATACAAATAGGGTTACAAATCTCTCAGACCAAACCCTAAAACAAAGCTCTAGATCTCTCAAAGCTCTCTCACAATTGGATGCAATGATTCTCTCTCTTTGGCTGCTCAAATTCGTCCAACCTCTACCCTAAACAAACAGGTTTAGGTATATATAGAACTTACAAAACGAATCGGGTCGAAAACCTGAAAGCCCAGCCCAAAACAGCGTCGGTCGACCGGACCGGTCGACCGCGATCAATTCCGGTCGACCGGCCCGGTCGACCGATCACCATCCAGCAGAAGCCCCAAAAATCCAGAGAGCCGTCGGTCGACCGGGCCGGTCGACCGACCTCCTTCCAGACGCACAGGAACCCTTGTGCACGAATGCGGTCGACCGGACCGGTCGACCGCCGCCTGTTTTTCCTGATTCTGCTGCTGATGCTGAAATTCCTTCAATTCTCCACCTCGGCGAATGTTTCCACCAAAACTGAGCCGACACCAAACCATCCAATAGTTCCTCAACAGGTCCAGGAACAATACTCGAGCTGAAACACGATCTCCCCCCATCTTGATCAACTGATCAAACCGGCTGCATCTAAAGACTGCCTACGTATCCTCTTGCCCAAGGAATCAAGCCGAACGTAGTTCACCCAAATGGCCGCCAACGGCCTCAGCACTGAAGGATGTTCAACAACTTCAAACAATGACCAAATTTCACTCCTGAAACAACTTTGGTCAACATATCTGCAGGGTTGTCATTTGTGTGGACCTTCTCTAATATAACATCTCCATCATCCAAGACGTCCCGTACAAAGTGGAATCTGACATCGATGTGCTTTGTGCGCGTATGATAAACCTGGTTCTTTGCCAAATACATAGCCGACATACTATCACAATATATCCGAATAGTCTCCTGTGTAATCCCCAAGTCCTCCAATAATCCACGCAACCATAAAGCCTCCTTAATAGCTTCAGTAACTGCCATATACTCTGCCTCTATAGTAGAGAGAGCCACTGTGGACTGAAGCGTGCAACGCCAACATACAGGTGCACCTGCCAATGTAAAAGCATAACCTGACGTAGACCGGCGTTTGTCAAGATCTCCAGCATAATCTGAATCCACATAACCAATACAAGCCTGCCCGTCCTTCTCATCCTTCTGAAACACTAAACCAACATCCACGGTGCCTCGAACATACCGTAGAATCCACTTCACGGCCTCCCAGTGACCCTTCCCGGGGTCATGCATGTATCTCGATACCATGCTCACGGCCTGTGACAAATCTGGCCTCGTACACACCATCGCATACATCAAGCTACCTACTGCACTAGCATATGGGACCTTCGACATATAATCTCTGTCCTCAACTGAAACAGGTGACATCAACGCTGAAAGCTTGAAGTGGGGAGCCAATGGTGTGCTAACTGCTTTTGCATTGCCATCAAAGCTGAATTTCTTCAACATCTTCTGCAAGTAGCTCTTCTGTGTAAGCTTCAATTTCCCCTTCACCCTGTCTCGCTCGATCTCCATACCCAATATCTTCTTTGCCTCTCCAAGATCCTTCATCTCAAACTCGGATGATAACTCCTCTTTCAGCTTTCGAATAGCCGAAGAATTCCTGGAAGCAATAAGCATATCATCAACATATAAAAGCAAATATATGAGCTCACCATCCTGTAGCTTGTGCATATAAACACATGGGTCATATGGGCTCCTCGTGTACCCTCGGCCAATCATAAAGCCGTCGAATCTCTTATACCACTGTCTTGGTGACTGCTTCAAACCATAAATAGACTTCTTCAGCTTACAAACCAAATTTTCCTTTCCTGCAGCTTTGAAACCCTGTGGTTGTGTCATGTAGATCTCCTCATCTAAATCACCGTGTAGAAAAGCTGTCTTCACATCCATCTGGACCAAATCCAAATCCAACTGTGCCACCAACGCCAATAAATTCCGAATCGACGAATGCTTCACAACGGGTGAAAATACCTCGTTGTAATCAATGCCCTCAAGCTGTGCATATCCCTTGGAAACTAATCTGGCTTTGAACCGAATGTCCCCAATAGAAGATCCCTCCTTCTTCGCATATACCCACTTGCAACCAATAGCTTTCTTACCCTTAGGTAGATGTGCAAGTGTCCAAGTGTCGTTCTTCTGAAGAGACCGCATCTCCTCCTCCATAGCTTCCCTCCACCTGATCGAATCGGGGCTAGACTCTGCCTCCCTGAATGTGGCTGGAACCATATCATCAACGACCTCCACTGATAATGCATATGCGACCATGACATCATTATACCTAGCTGGCCGACGAATCTCTCTCCTCGGTCTATCTGCTACAATGGTCCTCTGAACATGACCCTGTTCCTGAGTCCCATGATCTACTGTATCCTGTATCTGCCCATCTGTCATCTCATCTCCTCCCAGTGTCACCTCTGTAGGAGCCTCAATGGATACAGTGTTCTCTGGAGTGGGTGGAGTCACATCATCCTCCACCTGCTGCGATATCTCTCCTGTCTGGTCTCCCTCCACCTGCTGAGGGGCTCGAGGCCTCATCATGTACGCCTCGTCAAATGTGACATCTCTGCTAATAACTATCTTCTTGTCCTGTGGATCCCATAACTTGAAGCCTTTGACTCCATCCCTAAATCCCACAAAGACTGCTTTCCTCGCTCTCGGATTTAATTTGCCATCACTGACATGATAATAAGCTGGACACCCGAATATCCGAAGCGACTCATAGTCACTAGCCTCCGAACCAAACCAACGCTCCAAAGGAGTCTTCCCGTCTATCGCAGTGCACGGCAACCTGTTCACAAGATGGCTCGCATAAACCAACGCCTCGGCCCAAAAAGATCTAGGCAATCCACTCTGCGTCATCATACACCGCACCTTCTCCAGCAAGGTACGGTTCAATCTCTCAGCCACCCCGTTCTGTTGCGGTGTCTCTCGAACTGTGAAGTGTCTTCTAATGCCGTGATCCCGGCAAAACTGCAGAAACGGATCACTCTTGTACTCTCCACCGTTATCTGAACGTAGAGTCTTCACCTTTCTACCTGTCTGCAGCTCCACTTTCTTTTTCCACTCCACAAAAATATCCAGGACCTGATGTTTATGCTTCATCGGGTATACCCAATTCCTCCTGGAATAATCATCAATGAAAGTGACAAAATAGTTGGCCCCACCAAGAGATGTGTTCTTGGAAGGACCCCAAACGTCCGTGTGAATATAATCCAATGTACCTTGGGTGTTATGAACAGCGGTGCCGAACTTCACTCTAGTCTTCTTCCCAAGTACACAATGCTCACACAATTCCATCTTGCAGGTCTTAGCACCTTTCAATAGCCCCTGTTTAGCCAATGACTGTAGGGACTTATCTCCTGTGTGTCCAAGTCTCATGTGCCATAAGGTGGTAGTGTCCTCCTCTGTAGTGATAGAAGCTGCCAGACCCCCTGTAACTGTCTTGCCCTTCAAGTAGTATAGGTAGTTTTCCCTGACACCTCGCATCACCACCATAGAACCCTTCGTGACCTTCACTGTAGCATCCTCTAAGATCACTCGATATCCTGCTGCCTCCAAAGTCCCAAGAGAAATGATGTTCTTCGTCAACTGCGGCACGAACCTCACTTCCTTCAATTCCCTCACTACACCATCATGCATCCTGATCCGGACTGAACCAATACCACCAATAGGGCATACGTGATCATTACCCATAAGCACGACATCCCCTCTTTCCAGCTCCTCAAAGCTAGAAAACCACTCCCTCTTAGGGCAGATGTGATATGTAGCTCCCGAATCCATCATCCACTCCGTGGAATCCGCATAGCAAACCGACGGTAAAGCAGGGCATGAATAGCCTGAAGAATCTGAATCTGAATGCTCACCAATAGCTTTTGCAACATTCACTTCTGAAGCTTGTGCAGCTTTCCCCTTATTCTTTCCGGCTTTTTCTTTCCACTTTGGGCAGTCAATCTTCCAATGTCCTTCTTCTTTACAATACCGACATTGATTTCTACCAACACTCTTATAGGCACTCCTATTCTTTGACTTTGAGCGGTTGAACTGACGACGGTTTGGATCTCGGCCTCGAACTGCTAACGCATCTCCCGATGCCTTCTCGGAGGGTTCACCATCACTCTTCCTCAACTCATAGTTCACCAAAGCTGAGGTCACCTCCTTGTAGCTAACTGTAGTTCTTCCATTGATCATAGTGAGAACGAACGTACCATAATCATCTTCGGGCAACGAACACAGAAGTAGCATCGCCTTGTCTTCATCCTCAACTATAATATCAACATTGGCCATATCTGAAAGTAGCTTAGTGAAATTGTTGACATGCTCCCTGATGGAAACCCCTCTCTTCATCTTGAACTGGTAAAATCTCTTCTTCAAGTGAAGCCGATTCTCAATGCTCTTCGTAAGATATTTCTCATTGAGTGTTTCCCACATCTTCTTCGCCGACGTCTCGTTCATAACATCATAAATAAGATCCGGCGTCAAGCATGACCTAATAACACCACAAGCTCTACTGTTCATCTTTCTCCAAACCTTATCCTCCAACTCAGCGGGTTTCTCTTTTAACTCAAGAGTCTCCTCCAAATTCTGTGCATCCAAAGCATCCATCACCTGACACCTCCACAATCCAAAATTGATCTTGCCATCGAACTTCGGAACATCAATCTTCGTGTTATTGATGCTCAGACTCTGTATCGCCTTTGTTAGAGACGAACCTGACGTGCTTGCATCTCCCATGTTGTCGATCTAGCTCTGATACCAATTGTTGTGCGCGGCGGAAGCTTTCTAGGGCAACACGAACAATAACTAAAACTAAACCACAAGCAATATGCAAACCACAATCACAGCAAGAACACACAATTTACGTGGTTCGGCAAGTTGCCTACGTCCACGGGGCAAGGAGGGGGGAGTTCTTTCTACTAGAAATCAAGAGAATACAAATAGGGTTACAAATCTCTCAGACCAAACCCTAAAACAAAGCTCTAGATCTCTCAAAGCTCTCTCACAATTGGATGCAATGATTCTCTCTCTTTGGCTGCTCAAATTCGTCCAACCTATATCCTAAACAAACAGGTTTAGGTATATATAGAACTTACAAAACGAACCGGGTCGAAAACCTGAAAAACTGATATCCGCTTCGTCGGTCGACCGGCCCGGTCGACCGCGATCAATTCCGGTCGACCGGCCCGGTCGACCGATCACCATCCAGCAGAAGCCCCAAAAATCCAGAGAGCCGTCGGTCGTCCGCACCGGTCGACCGAAACATCTGCGGTCGACCGGGCCGGTCGACCGACCTCCTTCCAGACGCACAGGAACCCTTGTGCACGAATGCGGTCGACCGGACCGGTCGACCGCCGCCTGTTTTTCCTGATTCTGCTGCTGATGCTGAAATTCCTTCAAGATTCACTGTTTATGCTACAGTAAATACTACGGTATTTTTTACTGTGGCAATCAGCAACGGGATACCACATCCTTTTTGAAAAAATACTGTAGCGTAGGGGTAAGGTGGAATTTTAAAAATTACTATAACAGAACGGGATACTGTAGCAATTGTAAAAGAAAACTACAGCAGAGCGGATACTGTAGTAATTAAAAAAAATAAAAAATATTACAGCATTAAAAATCGGAATTACTATAGTGAAAAATAAAAAGATATGTCGTGCTTTGCACGGTGTTCACACTAGTTCCTAATAATGCTAAAATCATAAGAACATTAGACTGCTCATTTTGATTTTGATTTGAATATTAAACAAGGCCAATTTAATATCCTGAGCCCATTGCTCGAGCTGGGCTCAAGCCGAAGTAAAATTTCAAGTCCTATTATCATGCTTTCGCAGCATAATGGCTTCTAGATAACACAGTCCAAGAAAAAGTAATAGGGAAAATTTTCCAACGACGCTGTCGGGTCAAAAATGGGTGGAGCTTTTGGACCAATAAGCTAATATCTAAATTCCACACGTTTCTAAGGGAGAGCTCTCCGCCTTGGCACATAAGGTGTACCTTCTCCACTCGATACCTTCCGAGTTTTTGATATGAACAAAATCGTTCATGACTAATATGAACACATATCTGCTATCACATCTACCTTCCGAGTTCTTAACATTTGGATATGAACAAAAAAAATTTATGATAATACAAAAATTATGTAGTTTTGAAGAGCAGCTTTCTTGGCACATTTGGATATGAACAAAGTATCTCTAATTAGAAAATGATGCCCATTTGGTCTGACAGAAGTACCGAAAGTAGGAATAGATCAAAGCAATAACTTCTAAATTTATGAACAAAGTATCTCTAATTAGAGATATGAACAAAGTAGGAATAGATGCTTTCTTGGCACATTTTGATATGAACAAAGTATCTCTAATTAGAAAATGATGCCCATTTGGTCTGACAGAAGTACTGAAAGTAGGAATAAATCAAAGAAATAACTTCTAAATTTATGAAGTAGGAAGTGGTGAAAGTAATATTTTCTTTGTTTGTTTTACATAATTTTTTGGAGTAGTGAAAATAATACTTCTTATTTTTCATTCTCTTTTTTTGTTTGGATAGTAATGAAAAGCTGTTAGGAAATACCTAATAAAGAAAAATTATTTATTTCCTAATTAATATACAATTCAACTATTTCCAGGTTACTTCCTGTTAGTCTAAGGGATGTAGACTCAAAGCTGGAATCAAATAAATTGTTGGATAGCAGGTTTCCTAATCTGTTTTGGTAGCAGGATTCTTAATCTGTTTTGATAACAGTATTCTTAATCTGTTTTGATAACAGGTTATTAGGATTCCTAATCTGTTTTGTTTTTTGGTTTTAGAATTCCTAGTCTGTTTTGGTTTTAGATTTTCTATATATATGGAGCGCCTTAGAAGAGATTAGACATCAGAAAAAGAGGGTTTTGGGAGAATTCTTCAGAGAGATCTCAGAGAGATTAGATCCTATTTGTGGGTATTGTAATCTTTTTCAATATTAATTAAAGAATTGTATGGTGTGGCTCCCGAGGACGTAAGCACAATTGTCGATCCTCGTTAAATCTGTTGTGTTCTTTCTTGTTTACTTAATTTCCTGCAAGTTTTTATCTTTTATTTGCTATGATTTTTCCTACTCTTAAACACAAGGTACGAAAGTGTAAGGGTTCGATTTGATTGTTTCGAATCCCTAACAACTGGTATCGGAGCTTCGTTCAAAAGGATTGTGAGAGAGCCATGGAAGAGGAAAGAAAATTTAAGATCGAGAAGTTTGACGGTTCTGACTTTGTCTATTGGAAGTCACAGAGGAAGGACTATCTGTACCAGAAGGACTTGTATCGCCCGTTGATGGGTAAGGCTAGGGGAAAAAAGAAAGAAGAGTCAAACGAGGATTTGGAGATACTGGATAGGAAGGCTCTAGGGCAAATTTAGTTGTCGCTCACTAAGACACTTGCACAAAACATATTGAAGGAGAAGACGACGGTGGGGCTTATGGAAGTGCAAGCGAAGATGTACGAGCAACTGTCTGCCATAAACAAAGTGCATCTAGTTAAGACACTCTTCAATCTCAAGATGTCAGAAGGACGCTCCTTCACAATACACCTCAGCGAGTTTAACACAATTGTTGATCAACTCATCTCCGTAGACATCACGTTCGATGACGAAGTGCATGCCCTATTGATTCTATCGTAATTGTCGGATAGTTGGGCAGGTTGTGTGATGGCAATCAGCAATTTGATGGGGAAGAACAAGTTAAAGCTAAGTGAGGTTTTTAGCATGATTCTGTCTGAGGAGGTTAGAAGGAAATTGCCCGAATCAGAAGGTTCAGGTTCAGCCCTAAATTTCGCGCAAAGAGGCAGCAACCAGAAGAAGGGGAATCAGAACAGGAATTGGTCGAAGTCAAACAAGAAGATGTCAAACTTGAAAGTTAGGCCTATCAAAGAGAAGTGTTGGAACTGCGGCCAAGATGGCCATATGTCTTCAGCTTGTAAAGCATAAAAGAAGGATGTAAATGAGCAGGAGGCTTATATCGTGCAGGATGCCTTGATCCTTGCTATGGACAACGATTCTAATTCCTAGGTCATCGACTCAGGAGCCTCATTCCACGCTATTGCTAATGAGAAGCTTCTTCATAACTATGTAGCAGGGGACTTTGAAAAATTATACTCAGAGGATAATGAACCCTGTAGTGTTGTTGGAAGAGGAGATATGCAAATATAGTTGAAGGGCTCAAAGTGGATTCTGAAGAACTTGAGGCACATATCGAAGCTGAAGAGGAATCTTATTTTGTTTGGCCAGCTTGGAGCATAAGACTATGTTTTGATATTCACCGAGGATTCGTGTAGGATCTGAAACGGTACTATGGTTGTTTCCTGAGGCAACAAAACATGAACTCTCTCGTACACATGCAAGTGACGCCCTCGTAATTGCAACTGGCAAAGAGAGTACAGATCTGTGGCATAATAGATTGGGACACATGAGCAAGAAGGGGATGAAGATTTTATATTCATAGGGGAAGCTAATCAGCATCGATTCTGTGAAAGTCAGTGTTTATGAGGACTGCATCTTTGGTAAGCAGAAGAGAGTTAGTTTCTAGAAGGGTGGAAGGCCACCTAAAGCTCAGAATCTAGAGTTAGTTCATACTGCCATATGGGGTCTAGCTAGCATATCCTCTCTTGGCAGTTCGGCGTACTATATCACCTTCATTTACGATCACTTGAGGAATGTGTGGGTATACTTCTTGAAGCACTAGTCAGAGGTGTTCAGGATCTTCAATAAGGGGAAGGCCATGGTAAAGAATGAGACAGATCTGAAGGTGAAGTGTCTGAGATCGGACAACGATGGAGAATACGAGCTGGAGGAGTTCAAGAGGTTCTGTGCTCTAAATGGGATTCATTTGGGGAGGATTACTCTAGGACGTCACAGCAAAACGGTGTTGTAGAGAGGATGAACAAGACGTTGATGGAGTGTGCCAGGAGCATGCGATTACATGCAGATCTGCCTAAGACATTTTGGGCGGATGAGGTGCATACAGTAGCTTGTTTGGTTTATCATGGGCCATCAGTTCCATTGGATTATGGTATTCCATAGGAGGTTTGGAGTGGCAAGAAGATTAATCTCTCATATTTGTGAGTATTCAGTTGTGTGGCATATGTTCATATCAGTGATCATGTCAGGGACAAGCTAGAGGCTAAGTCACAGAAGTGCACATTCATTGAGTACAACATTGATGAGTTCGGGTATCGTCTTTGGGATGAGAAGAATAGAAAGATCATCAGAAGCAATGATGTGATATTCAATGAGGAGGTGATGTGCAAGAACAGGGATAGTGCCAATTATTGCCAAAACAGTGGGAGCAGCACTACGGATACAGTGGATCCGAGTACTTGGATTTGGAGGAACTTCTAGATGGGGGCGACAAAGTTAATTTTGACGAAAGAATGAAGGAGGCTCCAGGTGCAGAGATGACTACCTAGGGCGTGGAGCTTAGGAGGTTATTTAGGGTACCCAAACCGAATCCCAGATATCTCTCATCAGTTGATTATTTGCTTTTGACAAAGAGTAGAGAATCGGAGTGCTATAAGGAGGCTATGCAAGTGAGTGAATCTCAGTAGTGGGAGCATGCGATGTAAGAGGAGATGGATTCTCTACACACTAATGATACATAGAAGTTAGTCTAGCTATTTGTATAAAAGAAAGCTTTGCATAACAAATGTGTCTATCGGGTCAAGCAGGAGAGTAATGGAAGGAAGAGATACAAGGTCAGATTAGTCGTGAAGGG
>NW_017972889.1:12877-20047 GCF_001876935.1 Asparagus officinalis | reverse complement strand
AAAGAGTGGACTATACGGAGATATTTTTCCCCGTTGTGAAGATCACCGCCATCAGAGTGGTGTTGACCTTAGTAGCTACAGAAGATCTCTACCTTGAGCAGTTAGATATGAAGACTGCCTTTCTTCATGATGACTTGGATGAAGAAATCTACATAAAGTAACCTGTTAGCTTCATTGAAGAATGAAAGGAAGAGATTGTGTATAAGCTCAAGAAGAGCTTGAACAAATTAAAATAGGCCCCGACACAGTGGTACAAGAAGCTCGATAACTTCATGCAGAACAATGACTACGGAAGATACAATTAAGATCATTGTTGCTACTTCAAGAGGTTCGAGTCCAGTTTTATCATGTTGTTATTGTATGTTGATGATATTTTAGTTGTAGGACCAAGTTTAGAGGAGATAAAAAACTTAAAGAAGCAGTTGGCAAAGGAGTTTGCTATGAAGGATCTGGGTGTAGCGAAGCAGATTCTAGGGATGTGAATCGGTAGAGATAAAGCTGAAGGAACGTTGAGATTGAGTGAAGCTGAATATATCGAGAAGGAACTTTAGAGGTTTAACATGCAGAATGCTAAGGTTGTTAGCACGCCCCCTTGGAAGCTAATTCAAGCTATATGAAGAAAAATCGCCTAAGACAGATGCAGATAGAGAGCATATGAGTAGGGTGCCATATTGTTCGACCATTGGGAGTCTCATATACATGATGGTTTGTATGAGGTTAGGCATTGCCTATGCAATAGGAGTTGTGAGCAGGTTTGCAAGCAATTCAGGGAAGCAGCTTTAGGAGGCTGTGAAGTGGATATTACGCTATTTGAGAGGGACTACGAACAAGTCACTATGTTTCAGAATGAAGGTGTTGGTACTACAGGAATACATGGATTTGGACTTCACCGGTGATCATGATACGAGACGGAGCACCACGGGGTATATTTATACCTTGGCGTCGGTAGCACTGTGTTGTGTTTCACGTCTGCAAAAAATTGTAACTTTGTCTACAACTGAAGTTGATTATGTCGCGATGACTGAAGCAAGCAAGGAGATGATTTGGTTGAACGGGTGTCTGGAAGAGTTAGATCTAAAGCAAGGGAGATGAGTTCTTTATTGTGACAGCCAGAGCGCTATACTTGCCAAGAATCCAGTATATCATGCCAGAGCAAAGCACATCAACGTACGATACCATTTTATACGCTCGCTGATTGAGGACGAGAAGTTACATCTAGAGAAGATTTTGGGGAGTCAAAGTCCTAGGGATATATTAACGAAAGCAGTGACCATTGACAAAGTACAGTTATGCACAATTTCAGTTAGCCTTCACGTGTAGGAGATGAAGGCGGAGCGACACCAGGAGGATCGTCGGGATCGCTAGGTTGATGATGACTGAAGAATGGATTTTTTTTCGTGCAGGAGGATGCTTGCGAAGAAGAGAGAGTTCAGGTAAGCTCATTGATTGTGCTTTGGTCTCCAAGTAGGAGATTGTTAGTCTAAGGGATGTAGACTCAAAGCTAAAATCAAACAAATTGTTGGATAGTAGGCTTCCTAATCAGTTTTGGTAATCGGATTCTTAATCTATTTTGGTAATCGGATTCTTAATCTATTTTGGCAACATGATTCTTAATCTGTTTTGGTAACAGGTTATTAGGATTCCTAATCTATTTTATTTTTTAGTTTTAGAATACCTAGTCTATTTTAGTTTTAGGTTTTCTATTTATATGGAACGCCTTAGAAGAGATTAGACATAAAAAAAAGGATTTTGAGAGAATTCTTCAGAGAGATCTTAGAGAGATTAGATCCTATTTGTGGGTATTGTAATCTTCTTTAATATTAATCAAAGAATTGTATGGTGTAGCTCCTGAGGACGTAGTTATTGCGCGCCTATGCGGAAGCATGCTCGCACACCAAACGAGTCCGTAAGCATGAGAGAAGATAACCAAACCAAACACGAGCACAATCCAATCCAAAATATGATAAATCAAACCAAATACAGAGATATACATGGTTTGATAATTTGTCTATGTCCACGGGGAGAGGAAGGGAAAATTCCACTAAATCAAGAAGAGTACTACGGGTTACAATCTCACAAAAGCTCACAAATAAACCCTAAATCAAAGCCCTCTCCTTGCTCACAAGTTCTCCCTCTCAATATGCTCAGTACAATCTCAAATCTCTTATTAGAAATCCTAAAAAATCGTGTTTTAATAAATATCAAAACACAAACCCAAAGCGAATAGGAAAACAAAACTCAGGCCTAGCCTGACTCACGATCGACCACAGAGATACGTGCGGTCGACCGAAACCAATGACAAAAACTAATAATCACTACAGGGTTTGGCCGGTCGACCGGACCTAATACTACGGTCCACCGCCAAAAGTCCAGAGACCTCCCAGGCTACGTGCACATTTCTGGTTGACCGTACATGATGCTGCGGTCGAGCGAACATCGCCAAAATCTATCCATTCGGTATTTTCTATATTCTCTTTAATTCTCTACCTCGGTGAAGTTTTCCCAAAACTAAGCCGACACCAAACAAAGATCACCAATGTGTCGTCTCTCCAAACTCGGCTGCACCAATTTGATTACCTATGTACACCCTCTCCTAAGGGATCAAGCCGCTCGTAGTTTATCCAAATAGCCACCAACGGCCTCAACAATCAAGAATATGCAACAAGTTTCTGTAGTGATCAAACTTGTTACTCGGAACCATCTTAGTGAGCATATCCGCTGGATTATACTTTATATGGATATTCAGAATCTCCATATTGCCATCTTCAAGAACATCCCGAATGAAGGGATAACGAACATTAATGTGCTTCGTCCGTGCTTGAAAAACCTAGTTCTTCGCCAAATAGATAGCACTCATGCTATCACAATGAATAGTGACAAACCATTACGATTTACGAAGTTCCTCCAAAAGTCCCCAAAGCCAATTAGCCTCCTTCACAGCCTCTATTATCGCCATATACTCTGCCTCCATTGTCGATAAAACTACCGTAGACTGTAAGGTGCATCTCCAACACACTAGCGCATGAGTCAAAGTGAACACATACCCCGTCATAGACCAACGCTTATCCAAATCTCTGGCATAATCTGAATCAACATAGCCAATGTACAACTGATCACCTTTAGTGTCCCGCTCATAAACTAAACCAAAATTGAGCGTACCATGAATGTACATCAAAATCTATCTCACGGCATCCCAATGACCCACTCCTGGATCGTGTATGTATCTCAAAACCATGCTCTCCGCTTGTGACAAATCCAGCCTCGTACATACCATCGTATACATCAAGCTCCCTACCACGCTCGCATATGGAACTTCTCCAAACCATAATGCACCAACAAACATTGGATCTTCTCAAGCAAAGACCGATTTAAGCTCTCTGTCACCCTAGTCTGCTGTGGTGTATGACTAACTGTGAAGTGTCTCTCTATGCTCTCGTCTCGATATAGCTGCTAAAAGGGGTCTAATGTGTACGCACCACCTCTGTCAGATTGTAACGTCTTGATCTTTCTCCCAGTCTGCAGTTCTAACATCTTCTTCCACTCCTCAAATATATCTAGGACTTCCATGGAGTTCACCCAACAATACCTAGAATAGTCATCAATAAACGTGATGAACCAATATCGACCACCAAGTGATGTAGTCTTAGTGGTACCCTAAATATCTGTGTGCACATAATCCAGGATGCCCCTCGTCCTTTGAATGACAGTCCCAAACTTCACTTTTGTCTTCTTGCCAAGTACATAGTGCTCACAGAACTTAACATTTTCACTCTTGACTCTCTTCAATAGTCCCTGCTTGCACAACGCCTACAGTGACTTCTCTCCTGTGTGCTCCAATCTGTAGTGCCAAAGTCTGCTCATGTTCGCCTCTGGAGTAGTTGATGAAACCTGGATAATCTCGGTTCTCCCCTTCAGATAATATAAATTCTGAGTGCTGACTCCCTTCATCACCACTAAAGGTCCCTTAGTAACCTTTGCTACAATATCCTCAAATGTCACCTTGAATCGCTTCGCCTCCAAAGCTCCAACTGAAATAAGATTTTTCTTTAGCTGAGGAATAAATCCCACCTTCTTCAATTCACGGACTACTCTATCGTGCATCCGAATCCTCACGGTACCTATTCCACAAATATCACGGGATTGATCATTTCTCATGACAACAACACCCCCATCGAGTCTCTCAAAAGATGCAAACCAATCTCAACTAGGGGTCACTTGATAAATAGCGTCAAAATCAAGCATCCAATCTGATACATCTACGTGGTTCATCTCCAGAGTAATCAGTAGAGAAAAGCTTAAATTATCTGAATCATCACCTCTGCAACGTTCACCACATTAGCCTTCTGACCCTTTTTCTTGTCATTCTCCTTCTCCTTAAGCTTTAGACAGTCGCTCTTCTAATGTCCCTTCTCCTTGCAGAATGCACATTGGTTCTTTACTAACTGGTCATGGCCTCTAGACTTTGACCTACCTCTATTACCATCTCTCGGATATGGACTTCTATCTCTCATCGCTAAGGCCTCTTCTGAAGTACTAACGCGGGAAGTCTCCTTGTCCTTCCTCCTCAAATCATAGTTCGTCAAAGCGTTAGTTACTTTAGTATATCTGATAGAAAATCTCCATTCAACAAAGTAAGCACAACGGTATCATACTCTTCATCCGGTAAGGAGCCCAAAAGAATAATAGCCTTGTACTCATCCGATATCTTTTCATCAACATTCGCCAAGTCCGACAATAACTTAGTATAATTGTTCACATGAACTGCTAGTGAGGTATCCCTGGACACCTGAAATCTAAGTAACATACGCAGCAAGTACAATATGTTCTCAACACTCTTCGTAAGATACTTGTTATTGAGAATTTCCCACATCTTCATTATAGACGTTACCCCAATCACATCATATTTTAGCTCCTGTTCCAAACAAGACCTGATCACCCCACAAGCGTTCCTAATCATCTTTTCCCATATCGACTCTTCATATTTAGGTGGCCTCTTTGGACCATGATGGTCTCCTCTAAATTCTGAGCATTGAGCGCATCCTAAACATCGCTCATCCACAACCCAAAATTGATCTTGTCGTCATATTTAACCATACTAATTTTAGTCTTCTGAAAACCAACTTGAACTGTATCAGCCATCTTACTGCTTTCACCAACTTCTTCATCCATATTCACAAATTCCAAATTGTAGAGAAAAATTTAAACTTGATAGAATTTAGAAGTTACCCAACTGAACCCTAGAACGGATTCTAAATAGATATCCTAAGCACCTGAGGAAAGCAAAATCTTCAACGGCAACCCCAAACACTATCTCCATCGAAGCTTAGAACTTCAAGAACTAAGTTTCCACGATAAATCTTCCTCCACCTAATGCCAAAACCATTTATCTAAAATCGGAGCTCTGATATCAATTGTTGTGCGCCTATAAGGAAGCGTGCTCACACACCAAACGAGTCCATAAGCATGAGAGAAGATAACCAAGCCAAACACGAGCACAATCCAATCCAAAATACGACAAATCAAACCAAACACAGAGATATACGTGATTCGGTAATTTGTCTATGTCCACGGCGAAAGGATGTGGAGATTCCACTAAATCAAGAAGAGTACCAAGGGTTATAATCTCACAAAAGCTCACAAATAAACCCTAAACCAAAGCTCTCTCCTTATTCATAAGTTCTCCCTCTCAATATACTCAGTACAATCTCAAATCTCTTATCAGAAACCCTAAAAAATCGTGTTTCAATATATATTAAAACACAAACCCAAAGCGAACAGAAAAGCAAAAATCAGGCCCAACCTGACTCACGGTCGACCACAGAGACACGTGCGGTCGACCGAAACCAATGACATAAACCAATAATCACTACAGGGTTTGGCCAGTCTATTGGACCTGACATTGCGGTCGACCGGCAAAAGTCCAGAGACCTCCCAACCTACGTGCACGTTTCCGATCGACCGCACATGATGTTGTGGTCTACCAGACATCGCCAAAATATGTCTGTTCGGTATTTCCTGTATTCTCTTCAGTAGGCATGATTGTCAAACCTCGTTAAAATCTGGTGTGTTCTTTCTTGTTTACTTTATTGCAAGTTTTTATCTTTTATTTACTGTGATTTTTCCTACTTTCCTACTCTCAAACACAAGGCCGGAAGGGCAATGGTTCGATTTGATTCTTTTGAATCCCCAACACTTCTGAGCCTTAAGGGGTAAAAAAATATTTAGGAAGTATGACACGCAGACACCACATCAGCGTTTAAGAAAGTATTAAAAGTAGGTTTTTAGAGAAACAAATATTTTTTTTTACTCGGAAGTAGTATAAGTAGCCTCTACTTTCTTTACTTTAGTTATCTCATAATTACTTCTATGTAAACAAGCAAGTCCATTACTTTTTTATACAAAATTTGTGGGACCAGCCTATGAGCTAAATTGACATGTGTTATTTTTTTAGGCTTCAAACCAAGATCAATGATGTCATATATAAATACACATCATCCGTCTTATTATTTGGACAATGATTTTTTTGTCCAAAATTAATTTCTCATATATCCTTGTGTCTTGCTTTCCCCCTTTTTCTATAGGTAAGAGAGGATATAACTTTTCATTACCAAGCAAGCGGTAAATATAAACTTATCAAAACAACAAAATTCCTACAGCTACCTTTATTTACTTACAAATTTTTCTTAATGCGCATTCTCTCTTCCTTATTGACTACATTGTCACGTACGCTTACCTTATGTGCCAGTTTGATCTTCAAAATGTAAAGAATCTGCTGAACATTATGTTTCACCTCGGCTTGATTTTGATGGAAGATTAGATCATTTCTTCCCTTTTTTTCATTATATTTGAAATTTTTTATTAATTTGTCCCGTGAATTAAATTTCTGCTGGTTATTTTGGTTGGGTACACCATGGAGACTGCTATCAAACAACTTTCAGAGGACTTATTTAACAATATGAAGATTAATTTGGACTTATTTAAAATGGGTAGGATTTACAGGACTAAGATCTCAAACGCGTCCTTATTTGCATACCAGACGTTCAGCAAAGAATATTTGCTCAAAATGCCTTGAAAAAATTTAAAACTGTTAAAACTTTGCAGGAAGAGTGTACTCATGGAATTGAAACCTGAAAGATGACGAAGAGAGAAGGAAAGAGCGCCGGAGCTTCT
>NW_017972889.1:0-12759 GCF_001876935.1 Asparagus officinalis | reverse complement strand
GGCTCCTCCATCACCATGGTAACAGACGGCCGTCGTACAGCCTTCAGCTGATCGTATGTGTCCCAGTCGTCACTGACACTGCTGTGGACCCGCCTCCTCCGTGCCACGATGGTAGCTGATAGCATCATCTTCTTCTCCCTCAATGTCAAGCTTTTTTCACAGGAAGAAAATGTCCAAGTTTCTTGTGGAGTGTTCTATTGCTTAGTAACAAGACCAAATTAAAAAAAGAAATATATTATCATGTTAGGTGCTGACATTGTAATTAAAGACCATAAAAAAATGTTTCGTGGACCATAAGGAAATGGCTAAAGACCTGGAAAATGGAGAAGATCAACCAAAGATATGCATCCGAGAACAATTTGTATTTATATATGGCTGCGTAAGAGGATAGACTAATGGACATGCCTTCGTTTGCAAATGCCCGACGTCGACATGTTTTGACCTTTTTGGCTATTCCATGATATGTATATGTTGGATCTGAGATGCATGCAATGTTGCACGCCGAGTGGAAGCGTGCTCGACAACCAAACGAGTCGGTGAGTGATGAGAGAAGAAAACAAAACCAAATACGAGTGCAATTCACAAAAATACGACACAAATCAAACCAAACAAAGAGATTTACGTGGTTCGACAATTGCCTACATCCACGGGGAGAGGATGAGGAGAATTTACTATATGGAGGAGAAATACAGCGGGTTACAAAACACAAAATCACTCAAATATAACCATAATCAAAGCTCTCAACTCCCTCACAATATCTCCCTCTCAAAGTGCTCAAAAGACTGCTAATTCTCTTCTTCAAAACCCTAAAAACGTGTTTCTATTTATAACAAACTCAATCCTAAACAATGTAGGACTCTGAAAACGAGTCTGCCACACCCGAGGGTGGCAGACACCACACCCCTGAAAACATGACAGATTCTGCCATACCTGGGTGTTGCAGACAGACACCACACCAGGGTGTGGTGGAGCCTGTCTTGCTTATTTTTTATGTTTTTCTAAATTTTTTTTCTCAATTCCTTCACCGTTTTCATAATTCTCCACCTCGGCAAAGTTTTTTCAAAACTAAGCCGACACCAAACAAAGAGCACCAATGTGTCGTCTCTCCAAACTCGGCAGCACCAATGTGGTTGCATATGTACCCCTCTCCTAAGGGATCAAGCCGCCCGTTGTTCATCCAAATGGCCGTCAACGGTCTAAATAATTACGAATGTGTAACAAGTTTCGACAATGATCAAACTTGTTGCTCGGAACCACCTTAGTGAGCATATCCGTCGGATTATCCTTCGTGTGCATCTTCACAATCTCCACATCGCCATCTTCAAGAACAACTCGAACGAAGTGATAACGAATGTCAATGTGCTTCGTCCTTACATGAAAAACCTGATACTTCGCCAAATAGATAGCACGCATGCTATCACAATGAATAGTGACGGATCGCTGCGATATACCAAGTTCCTCCAAAAATCCTCAAAGCCAAATAGCCTCCTTCACAGTATCTATAATCGCCATATATTCTGCCTCCATCATCGACAAACCCACCGCAGACTGTAAGGTGCATCACCAACACATCGGCGCACGGGTCAAAGTAAGCACATATCCCGTCGTAGACCGACGCTTATCCAACTCACCAGCATGATCTGAATTAACATAACCAATGCATAACTGCCCATCTCTAGCATCCCGCTCAACAACTAAACTAACATTGAGAGTACCTCGAATATACCTCAAAATCCATCTCACGGTATCCTAATGAGCCACTCTTGGATCGTTCATGTATCTCGAAACTATGCTCACCGCCTATGATAAATCCGGCCTCCTACATACCATTGCGTACATCAAGCTCCCAACCGCACTCGTATAGGAGTCTTCCACATTAATTCTCTATCTTCAACTGTCTTTGGTGAAAGATTAGCTAAAATCTTCAAATGGACTCCCAAAGGTATACTAACTGGCTTCGTATCCATGCTGACATGAAATCGATGTAGAACCTTCTTCAAATAAGCTACTTATGTCAAACAAATTCTGCCCTTCATTTTTTCTCTGCCTATCTCCATCCCTAAAATACGCTTAGCCTCACCCAAATATTCATCTCAAACTCCTTTAAAAGCAGTGCCTTCAACTCATCTACAGCCGACCTAAAATTAGAGGCAACCAACATGTCATCGACATAAAGGAACAAATAAATATACGCACCTCCTTTCAACTTGCGAAAATACACGCAAGGATCAAACTAGCTCTGAGTGTACAAATGACCGATCATAAATCCATTGAATCGACTATACCACTGCCAAGGAGACTGCTTCAAACCGTATAGCGATTTCTTTAACCTACAAATCAACTTATACTTCCCTGCAGCTCGGAATCCCAATGGCTGAGTCATATATATTTCTTTATCAAGATCACCATGAAGAAACAGCTCGGAATCCCAATGGCTGAGTCATATATATTTCTTTATCAAGATCACCATGAAGAAATGTCGTCTTCACATCCAACTGATCTAACATCACCATGAAGAAATGTCGTCTTCACATCCAACTGATCTAACTCCAAACCATATTGTGCCACCAAAGCTAGAAAATTCCGAATCAAATAGTGCTTCACCACCGGAGAAAAAACCTCATTATAATCAATACATTCCTCTTGTGCATAGCCCTTTGTAACCAACCTAGCCTTGAACCTCACTAGAGCGCCTTCAATGCCCTCCTTCTTCGTGTATACCCACTTGCAACCAATCGCCTTCCGCCCCTTTGGAAGCTCAACAAGCTCCATGTATCGTTCTTATGAAGAGACGCCATCTCCTCCTACATAGCTGCCTACCACGAATCAGCCTCTGAACTCTGCTCAACCTCTCTGAAAGAGTAGAAACCAACTCATCGATAGTCTCCACCGAAAGTACATATGCAACTACTGTGTCGATATACCATCTTGGCATCCATATATCTCTCCTCTATCTCCGAACTGCAATAGAATCCTGAACCTGAGCCGTATCCTCCTCGTCATCACCGTGCTCACCTGGCATCAACTCAGTCGGTACTCTAATGGATACTGTACCATCTGAATAATATGGAGCTGTATCGATCTCCACCACCTATAATATCTCCTCTGTCGGGGTGCTCTTCACCTAATGAGAGCTGGGAAGCTTCAAAACCGAAGCCTCATCAAAAGTGACGTCTCTACTCAGCATAATCTTCCTATCAATTAGATCTCATAGCTTGTATCCCTTGATATCACGCTTGAATCCTACAAATATGGTCTTCCTAGCTCGAGGTTTCAACTTATCAGTCTTAACATGATAGTATGTAGGGCACTGAAATACCTGTCATATGCTATCTCTTCCGACCACATCTTCATAGGGGTCTTCCCCTTAATCGCAGATGAAGACAGCCTGTTAATGAGGTGGCTCACATATGAAAGTACCTCAGCCCAAAAGATCTTCTCCAAACTACTATGCGCCAACAAATATCAGATCTTCTCCAGTAAAGACTGATTTAACCTCTCCGCTACCCCATTTTATTACGTCGTATGACTAACTGTGAAGTATCTCTTTATGCCCTCGTCTCGATATAGCTGCTGAAAGGGGTCTGATGTGTACTCACCATCGTTGTTGGATTGTAATGTCTTGATCTTTCTCCCAGTCTACAATTCCCACCTCTTCTTCCACTCCACAAATATATCTAGGACTTTACTGTTCTTCGCCATGGTGTACACCCAAGAACGCCTATAATAGTCATCAACGAACGTGACGAACCAATGTCGACCACCAAGTGATGTAGTCTTGGTGGGACCCCAAACATCTGTATGCATGTAATCCAGGATGCCCCTCGTCTAATGAATGACTGTCCCGATCTTCACCTTCGTCTTCTTGCCAAGAACACAGTGCTCACAAAACTCAACATTTTCACTCTTGGCTCCCTTTAATAGTCCCTGCTTGCACAGCGCCTGCAGTGATTTCTCTCATGTGTGCCCCAACCTATAGTGCCAAAGTCTGCTCATGTCCGCCTCTGAAATAGCTGAAGCTACCTGGCTAATCTCGATGCTCCTCTTTAGATAATACAAGTTTTGACTACGGACTCCCTTCATCACCACTAAATATTCATTAGTAACATTTGCTATAGAAACTTCAAAGGTCACAGTAAATCCTTTTACCTTCAAATATCCAACAGAAATAAGATTCTTCTTCAGCTGAGGAAGAAATCTCACATCTTTCAATTCACATACTACTCCATCGTGCATCCGAATCCTCACAGTACCTATCCCACAAATACCATAGGATTGATCATTTTCCATGACAACAACATCCCCATCGAGTCTCTCAAATGATGTAAACCAATCTCGCCTGGGAGTCACATGATAAGTAGCGTTAGAATCAAGTATCCAATCTGATGCATCCACATGGTTCACCTCCGGAGTAATCAATAGAGAAAAGCTTAAATCATCGGAATCATCGCCTTTTGTAATATTCACCTCATTAGTCTTCGGGCTCTTTTTCTTGCTACTCTCCTTCTCCTTGATCTTTGGACAGTCACTCTTCTATTGTTCCTACTCCTTACAAAACGTACACTGGTTTTTAGCTAACTGGTGATGGCCTCTAGATTTTAACCTGCTCCTATTACCACCTCTCGGATATGGGCTTCTACCTCTCGTTGACAAGGCCTCTCCTGAAGTACTAGCACGGGAAATCTCCTTGTCCTTCCTCTTCAAATCTAGTTCGTCAAAGTGTTAGTTACTTTACTATAGCTGATAGTGTAGGCATATAAAATTGCTTATAGGTCCCTTAGCATAGCTCGGCACAAACCGACGAACCAACGAGGCGACGAGATCGACGAATCGCACGCAAGCGACGGAATGCATCCATACGCGTTCGGAATCGAGCCAAGTGTTAAAGAATCAACGAGTCATCCAACCGGGAACAGACTCGGACGAATCACGATCGAATCAAGATCAGTTTCGGACTCGAACTCAGAAGTGAATTTACTGCCAAATCAGGAATCAGACTTACTGCCAAATCAGATCAACAAATCAGAGTCTCAATCAACCAAATCACGGAAAGAACCGGAAAACGAACACAACTCAAAAACTCGGAAAACCCACACCTAAGGGGGCTCGGCTTAAGCCGAGCCACCCATGGGCAGATCTGAGATCTACACGAGACTACACTCCAGATCTAAGCTTGGTCTTAGATCTCGAGATCCGAGCGATTATTCCCTTGGTGGATTAATCCCTCCCGGCTATTATTCCCTTCGTGGAATAATACCCGTATAATCGTGTAGATCCGACCGGATCTAGATCGCGCGGTGGTCCACGGATTAACCCCGGCGCAGGCAAAGAACCCACCAAAGCGAGCGACCGCAAAACAGGAGCTCGTGATTTGTTCACAGAAGGAAAGTTGTAATTTTTTTTCTTTATTTTCTTTGATTTAGTTGTAACCGGATCTATAAAAGACCGGATCTTTGTAATCCAAGATGACAATTATTTCAATGAAGAAAACAGTTTTCCCCGCGAACAATCTGGCGACCACAGTGGGAGCCGGCGATCTCGCTGTCGAGATCGATACGTCGCAACCGCGGATTCCAATCCCGGTCATGGAGGAGGTCGAGTACGAATTCGACCAAGCCAAGTTCGAGGAGTACGTGTCCTCGTCCGGATCTACCTCCCCCCGCAAGTCCAAGAAGTTCTCCTCCGGGAGAAAAGAAGTTCGTTGGTTCGAAGCTGCTCGAGAAGCCAACGAAGCTCTCAACCCAGCTGACGCCAAAGTCGCGTCAGATGAAATTCCACCGACCTCCAACCAGGTCAACTCTACTCCCGCCAACGCCTCCACTATTCAGGGCGTTGTGACTCTCTCAAAGAGAACCCGCCAGAGGCGTCGTCAACGCCTAGCGCGGCAACTCGCTAAGGCGATGGAGTCTACGGACGGATTCCGCTACAACGCGGATCTAAAGAATGGAAGAGGCAAACAGCCTCAACCGCCAATGAACGGCGACTCTTCCAAGCCGCCAAAGAAAGAATGGGTCCGCGTCAAACGGAACGCATTCGCAAGCGCCGCGCGATGTCAGCGCATGCACGGGCTCAAGCTCAGGAAGCCCGTAGAAAGCTGCAAAAGGAGGAGGCGAAGAAGTCACCATCAACCCGCCAAGTTTGGAACCCTAAGTCTGAAGTGGCGACTCAGGCCAAAAAGCAACCAGTGCAGCCTTCTAAGCAAGGTCAAACTCCGGCGAATCAACCAAAGTCGCCGTTAGTTCCTATGGCTACTCCGGGAGATCATGCAGAATCATCCCGAAGGAAGAAGCCAGTTTTGGAGCGCCTCGGTCCAGTTCCCGACGAGAGAGGCAAAGCTCCAGTTCACGAGCGTTTGGGCCCGATGAAGAAGCCCAGAACGACTCAACACACTGGGGGTCGCCGTCACCTCCAGTATGACAAAGAGCTCAAGGCAGATGCGCGCACTAACTTGCGCATCGAAGTCCAAGAGCACGCTGAGGACTCGCGCCCACGAAGGCACGTTTCTAGACGTGTAACCTTTGAAAGACCAAAGAAGGCGATCCAACCTCAGATGGAAACATTATCATCTGATAGATCTTGAGCAGATAAATAATGTTGAGCCCACAATCCCTTATTCAGGTATATCCGCATCCAATGTCATTTTCCTTATGTAAGGTGAAGGAAGATTTCTCGTTTGAGCTTTCCTCATCCTTCAACATTTGGGTTACCCTGCAGATGTTGCGATGGAGGGGCCAAGCTTCTCGAAGCCGGATGCCGGCTTATTAGCTGACATGCTGGCTGAGCAGACTTCCAGAGGGACCGAGAGACCATTCTTCGGGAACGATTCATCTACCGGTATATATCTGATTTTCTCCCTCTTGCCCGATATTTCATATGACTAATGAATGATTGATTATCGCAGCGTCTACCATTGGAGTTAGCCCGGTATCTATCCCTGGCATATCCAGTTTGCCTCAGAGCGACGGGCTTGCAGGTATGTATACGATTCAGGGATATTGTACTTTCCTATGTTTATCTGTCTTTTGACTAATGAGTGCAATCATAGGACCAGCCGCTAGGACTGATTCTCATATGACTCCTGGCATCCCTCAAATGCCCGCGGATAATGGATCTACAGGTATGCAGATCCCAATTCTTCTTATTCGTCTAAATTTTCATTTTGACTAATAAGAGAGTGTCATCATAGGACCAGCAGCTTGGGCCGATACTCTTATGACTCTTGGCATTCCGGCTGCATCTGAGGACATGGGGATTGCAGGTATTCATACGACCTTCTTATCCCGATTCTCCTTATTTGTCCAAATTTCCATTTGGTTAACATAGGAATGTCACTGTAGGACCAGGCGTTCAGCCTGATACTGCTACAGTCCCCGGGGTTGAAAGTCCTCATAGCAGTGGTGCCTCCCCGTCTCTGCCGAGTGGTGTGAGCACTCCGCCTGCAGGGGCTGATGTACCTTCTTCTGCTGCTATCCCAGAGCCTGTCGGACCTCAACCCGAGGGGACGTCTGTTGGTGTCGGTATGTTCAGAACTTGCCTTTTGACTTTCCTTTTCATATTCGATAGTTCACTGAGCTTCCAAGTTGTTGCTTGTAGGATCTCGATCTTCTTTGCACGAGCGTGTCCGTAGCCTTTTGGCCGATACTGATCCTGACGGAGAGGCTTTCCGTACGGACCTCAGCTTCTTCACCGCCTGGTATAATGGCTTGATCGAGAAGCTTCTCCACCGAGGAGGCGGCTTCGATCAGTTCCGGCGTTCCTTCTCTCGCCACATGACGATGATGAGGGAAGAAGGATACCCGGAACTGGCTGATTCCTTCACTGCTGATTTCGCTGCCCTGGAGTCAGAGATACGAGAGTTGAAGGAACTGGAGGTTACCGGGGCTTCTTCTTTCGTATCCTCTGAGTTAGAGCATAGGATGGAGCAGTGGCGTGAACTGAGATCTTCCGTCGGGCGTGAGCTTCAGTCACGCGAGAGCTCCCTTGCGCATCTAATGGCTAACATGGCGAGGATGGATAGGGAGAAAGCTGAGTTACTCCGTTCCTTGGACTCGAATCGCGAGGAAGCGACTAGGTTGAAGGAGGCCTTGAAGCGTGCCGAGGAATCCGCCGTTCTTATCGCAGATGACTTGATCGGACTAGAGCGTTCTCGTGACCGGGTACTCGAGGAGTTCGGATCCACTCAGGAGGGATTGATGAAGTTGAAGAGTGAAGCTGCGGAGATCTTGAGCTGTTCTGAGGAATCTGCCCGAGCAGATCTGCAGGCGGGACTTGAGCAGAGTTATGCAGATAGACTTTTTAGCTTAAAGTCTCATATTCTTAGCCGTCAGTTGCCTTCGGGCTAATGAGCTCTTTGTTGTATGCTTTTGACTTGACCTATTAATAGAAACTCCGCATTTGCTTCTTTCTTGTGATTTGTCTGTATTTCTTCTGAATGACAGATTTTATGGGATTTTTGGCAAACCCCCAGCCATCAACGGGTTTGATGTGCCTTTACCGATTACCGTTTGAATCGGGCTAGCATGCGGATTGTCGAAATCCGTTCCGCATGTAACGTTGTGCTAAGAAAATTGCTTTTCTTAGATTTGATGCTATGACTTTGAATACATAGACTTCGTCTTTCTTACGGGAATAGACTACCCGGCAACGCGTGTTAGGCGTTGACTTTGGGGTTTTTGGCAAACCCCCAGCCTTCAACGGGTTTGATACGCCTTTACCGATTACCGTTTGAATCGGGCTAGCATGCGGATTGTCGAAATCCGTTCCGCATGTAACGTTGTGCTAAAGGAATGAACTCCCTTAGACTTAATGCTACGACTTCGAATACGTAGACTTTGCCCTTGTCACGGGAATAGGCTACCCGGCAACACGTGTTAGGTGTTGACTTATCCCTACTTAGGATTCGGGATAAAATTCCCCATGCACCAAGTGCGCGGATTGGAAGTTGAAAGTTGTGTCAAAATAGGAGAGGAAGAATTTTATATTCTATCTCCCGGTGCTAAAGAGGAAGAATTTTATATTCTATCTTCAGCTGGAAAAGAAACTCGAGGTGGGATTCTCCACCCCCAGTATCTGGAAGGATGAACTGGGAATGGGATCTCCACTCCGAGCACCCGGAATGATGAACTGGGAGTGGGGTCTCCACTCCGAGCATCGGAAAGGTCCGAGGAGAGGAAGAATTTTATATTCTATCTCCCGGTGCTAAAGAGGAAGAATTTTATATTCTATCTTCAGCTGGAAAAGAAACTCGAGGTGGGATTCTCCACCCCCAGTATCTGGAAGGATGAACTGGGAATGGGATCTCCACTCCGAGCACCCGGAATGATGAACTGGGAGTGGGGTCTCCACTCCGAGCATCGGAAAGGTCCGAGGAGAGGAAGAATTTTATATTCTATCTCCCGGTGCTAAAGAGGAAGAATTTTATATTCTATCTTCAGCTGGAAAAGAAACTCGAGGTGGGATTCTCCACCCCCAGTATCTGGAAGGATGAACTGGGAGTGGGATCTCCACTCCGAGCATCGGAAAGGTCCGAGGAGAGGAAGAATTTTATATTCTATCTCCCGGTGGAAAAGAAACGAGAGAGGAAGAATTTTATATTCTATCTCCCGTTGCCGAAGAGGAAGAATTTTATATTCTATCTTCAGGCGGAAAGGAAACTCGAGGTGGGATCTCCACCCCCAGAATCCTGCAGGATGAAACTAAGAGTGGGATCTCCACTCCGAGAATCGGAAAAGTTCGAACGACACTACCTTTTATAGGATTGGTCATTTGAACCCAAAGAACCCCTCATTCATTGAGGAGAAGACCCAATTTCAACCCTAACTTTTATAGGTTTGGTGGAAAAAGGGGACAAAGGTGGATTTTCGTTTATCGAAAAGGAGTGACTCGACTTTAGTCTTGACCATGTGTAGGCTTGACTAAGCGAGATCGGAAACAATCCTAACTTTTATAGGTTTGACTGTTTCAAGTGGACCTCTCGTTCATGGAAGGAATCGAGAGGGGATTTTGGCTTTGGTCCTAACTGTAGGAAGGTTTGACCAAACTGGAGTTTGAGATACGCCAATGACTGGCAGATGGAAATGTTGGTGGGTCCACTGTCGTTTGATTTGATCAGCGGATGGTTTGGTGAGGAAAGATTAACCTATCAGAGGATTAGATCTCATCTCACAAAAGTAACTCATAAGAGTTGGAAAATTTTGATGGGAATAAGAAGAGACATTCTGACCTTCAGCGTTCGAATGCAGAGTTCTTATTCGTCAATTCCACAATGACCGGGTTATCCCTAAGAATACCCATGTGGTATTCTTCCGGGAACTTCCCGATGCATTGGTTATCCAAAAAGATACTAAGGATAGTATCTTTTCAGGAATTTGCCGTTTATCGGCATCATGAGCCGGTCGCCGTCTTTGGTGACAAGGCGATATGCGCCACTCGAGTAGACTGTCTCTACTACGAATGGTCCTTCCCATTTGGGTTCGAATTTACCCTTCTTCTTGGAGTTTAGGATCATAGGCCGTTTCACAGCTAGAACCAAATCTCCTTCTTTGAAACTCCTTTGTCGAACCTTTTTGTCGAAGGCTCGAGAGATTCTAGCTTGGTAAAATTCAATGTGTTGTTGAGCTTCCAGGCGCTCTTCATCAAGCCTCTCGAGTTCTTCGAGGCGTTTCTGATGTTGTTCTTCGGTCGACATCTGGGTTGAAAGAGCGATCCGAAGAGATGGTATTTGGATCTCCAATGGAAGAACAGCTTCACATCCGTATACCAGTGAATACGGGGTCGCTCCCGTTGGTGTGCGCACCGTGGTCCGATAGGCCCATAGAGCTGCGCCAAGCTTGTCATTCCAGTCTCGTTTGTTAGTTTTCACGATCTTTGACAAGAGTTTGATGATAGTCTTGTTGAAGGCTTCAGCTAATCCATTCGCTGTAGGATTATAAGCCGTCGACGAGATGTCCTGAATTTTAAACTTTTCGCAGAACCTTATGAAGGCGTTGCTGACAAACTGAGGACCGTTGTCATGTATGATTCGTCTTGGGACACCATACCTATAGATGATGTGGTGCTTGATGAATCCAATGACGTTGCTCGTTTTAACTTCTCTGAGTGGAACTGCTTCGGCCCATTTGGAGAAGTAATCGGTGATTGCCAGGATGAACCGGTCGCCTTTGACTGATGGGGGATTTATAGGGCCAACAATGTCCATTCCCCAAGTCTCGAACGGCCATGACGTAACCGAAGGATGCAGATGCTCCGGAGGTTGGTGCACATAATTCCCGTGTATTTGACATGCATTACACTTTCGGGCATATGCAATTGCATCACTCATCATGGAAGGCCAAAAATACCCCATTCTTCTGATGCGATCGTAAAGCTTGGGACCAGGTTGGTGTGCGCCACACTCTCCTTCGTGCGCTTCCCTAAGGACCTCTTCAGCTTCTTTGGTTGATAGGCAACGCAATAGCAACCCATCGTACCCCCTGTGGTATAGCGTTCGATTCTCCGTATTGTAGTAGAATCTTGGTGCTCTTCGCCGGATTGACTCTCTTTCCTTTACATCTTCTGGCAAGATTCCATGCAAGACGTAGTCGATGATGGGGAAACGCCAATCTCGTGGTTCGAACTCGATTTGAGTAGCGTGTACCTCTTGAACTTCTTCTTCCTCGACACGGCCAATGCTGCCAATGCGTCTGCATAAGTATTCTGTAGCCGTGGAATATGTTCGATAAAGAATCCTTCAAATGATTCCGCTATCTCCACTGCCATCTTATGGTATGGAATTAAATCTTGACTTCGGACTTCATATTCTCCTTGGACTTGCTTGACTATTAGCTGAGAATCGCCGAAAGCCTCGAGATACTCCACCCCTAGCTCCTTAGCGAAGTTGAGTCCTATAATCAATGCGTTATACTCTGCCACATTATTCGAACATGGCTCGGTTAGCGAGTAGGCTCGAGGCATCACATGTTTTCCTGGGGAAACTAAGACAACTCCCACTCCGGAAGAAATCTTAGAACTTCCAGGAGCACTTGCTACATTAGTTGCTCGCGAAGCGCAAATATGGCTACAGCCGATCCATCCACCCTGGAAGACGACGATCAAATGCCAACATGGGAAGACCCGTGGGTTCACCATCTGAATATGCAATATGGCGATAGGTTCGAGCAAAGAGAACCACCCACTGAAGATAAAATAGTCCAGATTAACATGGGTGATGAAGCTAACCCAAAGCCTATATTCATCAGCGACAGTCTTCCCCCAGATGAGAAGGAGGAATTGATTGCTCTCATCAGGGAATATATCGACGTCTTTGCATGGAATTATGAAGACATGCCAGGGCTCGACCCCAATGTCGCAATGCACCGCCTCGATATCAAGCCGGATGCCAAACCTGTCAAGCAACAGCAAAGACGGTTTCGTCCGCAGATTATGGAAGCCATTGAGGCAGAGGTTAAGAAGTTGATCGATTCGGGATTTATTCGAGAGGAACAACATCCAGACTGGTTAGCCAACATCGTTCCCGTCATGAAGAAGAATGGCAAAATCAGGATTTGCATCGACTTCAGGAACCTGAATGAAGCATGTCCAAAAGACGATTTTCCTCTCCCAATCACGGATGTCATTATCGACGATACATGCGGATTCGAGAGGATGTCCTTCATGGATGGCTTTTCGGGATATAACCAAATCAAGATGCAACCGGAAGATGAGAAGCATACGGCGTTTAGAACACCCCTCGGCGTCTTCTGCTATACAGTGATGCCTTTC
>NW_017972888.1:44250-54604 GCF_001876935.1 Asparagus officinalis | reverse complement strand
TATGTATATATAGTTTTATATATACATACAAGTTTTTAGTTTCTATGCATATATATATATATATATATATATATATATATATATATACATACATGTGTTTTTGTAAAAGTTATCATCTTTTCATCAGAGTTTTAAACTATAGCAGCCCTTCTTCCTCTCTCTTAAACCCTATCCCTAAAGTTGAGATTTTAGGAGCGTCTTGTGAGGCGAGAAGTGAGGAAAAGGTATATATATATATATATATACATACATGTGTTTTTGTAAAAGTTATCATCTTTTCATCAGAGTTTTAAACTATAGCAGCCCTTCTTCCTCTCTCTTAAACCCTATCCCTAAAGTTGAGATTTTAGGAGCGTCTTGTGAGGCGAGAAGTGAGGAAAAGGTAAGATCTACGACGTTTGGCGACGGGGAGTTATTTCACATCAGTTTTAGAGGTTTGCACATGTTATAAGGTAAGATCATTAGCATTTCCTAGTTGTTTATGATAATAATATGATCATGATCATTAAGGATGATTAAAATTTCTTTTTTAAAACTTGATAACTATGTTTAACTCGTGTGTTAACCGTAATTTGTTGTGTAATTGAATTATAAAGAGGTTTAGTCTTTGTTTTCATCATAGATTGTAGAAAACTACTGTACATTTGTAACATTTAACTTAAAATTTAAGATAGCATATAAATTCCAAACTGAACCAAAGTAATTCCAAATGATAGCTATGTGGATCTAGTTTTCAAAATAGAAAACTATTCTTAAAAAGAGTTTGTCTAGAGAAAGATATATTCAATTTACTAATGATATGTTGTGCAGAAAACTGCAGATATGCTGTTTTAAAATAATTAATATATACCGTGAAGGTTTCTTTGAGTTTTTATGTTATAATCATGCTTAAACCCTAGGTTTGTGATACCTAAGTAAGATAAATATGTTTAAATAAATTTTACCTCTGTTCATGAGTAGTTTTTATCATGTGTTGATAATCACTTTGTTTACATATAAGATAATTGAATAAATTATTTAATTATTATGTTAAACCCTAATTTAAAAGATATAATAATTTAATTTGATGATTCAGATAATTTATAAAATCTCGTTTTAACGTCATGATATGTACAATTGACATAAGCACTGTTTGCGCACGAAAGAATATGTGTCTTGACAGTGTAGTCGACTACTAAGCTTAGTAGTCGACTACTCGTGCCTAGTTGAGTATAATAAAAAATGTATGTTTGTAGAGTAGTTGACTAATATTATTAATAGTTGACTACTGATACTGATATATATTATTACAGAGTCTGGATGAACTAAGTGTAGTCGACTACTAAGCCTAGTAGTCGACTACTAAGGCTGTTGCTTGAATATTTGTTTTGCATCTGTTTAAAATATGTTTGTGGGTTTTAAGCCGCACTTCTTTATATGTAAATTTACGAATAGTGTAGTAGCCAATACATGGGTATGCTGAAAGGAATTATGATGGGTTTTGACCCAATTACTTTGAGAAAGAGTTTAGTACATATTATACACACACCTTCTTGATATCGTTGATGTGCTAAGTTCAGTACTACGGTGGTAGTGCGTCGATATTCTAGTTTTATAAGTCATTGAGTAAGGTTTGGATGCTTTATGGTAGGCCGTTCCGCACGAGGGTGCGATGAGGCTTATGAGCCGTACTTCTAAGATACCTATATAGTAGGCCGTTCCGCACTCATGTTACGCACTGAGATTGCGCTGAGACTAATGACCCATGTACATTGATTAGGATACCTTGCACATGATAATACCAAGTATTAAAATCTTACACGGAGTTGCATTAAGATAGTTAAATGATAGCTCGAGTCATTGGCAGATGCCAGTTATGTTTTTCACTCACTACAAATATATGACCAAGAGTACTTTGTATTTGAAAGTACACCTGATTTGTATCGGTATTCATTCTATCTTCCTAGTGATAGTGAAAGATATTATGAATACAATATGTTGATGTCTTTACTTTCTTTTACTGCTTTTCTTTATTTTCTTAGTTGGGATCAATAATTAGCGATTCACAATTTGAGACATATGGTATATCCATGAGGGTTTTCTTGTTTGGATTATGTTTTTCGACATACCTGTCTCATGTTGTGGATTTCTAATTATTGATTTTATTTAGATTGTTTATCTTTAGTTTGGTATTAATATTTAGATGTGTACAATTCAGGACATAACACATATACAGGAGGGTTTCCTTGTTTGGATTATTTCGCTCGACGTACTACGTCTCGTATTGTAGATGTCTAAATATTAATTCTATTAGATATGAGGGGAAAATAATCTAGGTAGACTATGCTTAATAGGTAGAGCCTCCACTCCATCTAGTAGCCTTTCACCTGGGAGCAGATGGAGGCGATCTTGCGATAGCGCTCTGACGCTCTTGTTGTTGCTTTTTTTCTTTAAATATTCTTTCAGGTAATTCGAAGTACCGAAAGTCATAGGATGACGAAGTTCTTGCATAGTCACCATTACATGAGATTTATTAGAGACTCCACCATAGTTTTATATTTTTGTTCACATCTTAGAGTTTATTTCCCAGTGTAAAGGCAGTATGCCTTAGTAAGATTTTTAGTTGTTTCTTGTCGAGACATATTTATTCATTTTGGATATCAGATATAGTCTAGGTTGTTTATTAAGACATGATTTAATTATGAGATACTTCTTTCTATATCATCTCTATTGTAGTTATTTCCTTTCTTTTGCCTGTTTTGTACATGCACTTTATTTTGATTACACTAGAGGATATTTATATGATTGTTAAAACTTGTTATTGCACAATGTGGATGCATGGTAGGTTTGACATCTCTGGGTTCATCTTGGACTATAGCCATGTGTGAAAATAGGGGCGTCACAAGTAGGTAATTTGATTATGTTTTGCTTATACACGTGATTGTCAATGTGCATATATTTATATTTAACACTAGAATGGGGGTATTAATACTTAACTCCTAATCACTTAGAACACATAGTACATATATGGGGGGTTCCTTGTTTAGATTTTTTGCCCGACGTACTAGTTGTGCTTAGTTAGGGGTTAAGTGGGAGCACTCACATTCTCGACTGTTAAGTGTAAATACTTTTATAATACAGTTGCAAAATTTAGGGGAAGAAATTCTTTTAAGGGGAGAAGAATGTAAAACCTCACAAATTTTAATATTATGTGATAAATGATATTTAATATGTTATACTATGATAAATAGCATATTTTGATATTTGAGTACATTAGGAATTTATTTGAGATCAATTCGGCTATATATTCATGAGTTTGAGAATGAATCAGCTTGCACAGACTCTTAGTAGTCGACTAATGTTCACAGTAGTCGACTACTAAGAATCCATAATCAATTGATAGAATCTTAAATATTATAGTATAGTCGACAACTAAGTAGGAGTAGTCGACAACTAAGTAGGAGTAGTCGACTATCGGGAATTCCTGGACGTACCAGGTTTCAGTTTTGGGTCAGATTTGTGTTGTTTTCGAACCCAATTGATATCTTCAGTTTTTAAACACGTAAAAAATCCTAATTACCAAGTTTATTCACAAGAGAATATAGCTACCTCCTTCTGCCTAAACCTTAGAGCTATTTTTGAGTTCCTCGAGACATTTTGAGACATGACATCGAGCAGAGGGGGAGATCAAGGACTATAGCTGAAGAATGAACTTTGCACACACGTTTAAGAGATCAACACTATGATTGAGGCAAGATCTCCTGCATCCAAAAAAACCTTACCCATGGTGTAGATCTTAGGTTATTAGGTAATATGGATATTTTGATGATGAGATTTAACTGTTTAACATGATAAAAAGAGGATTTTTGATATAAAATCTTAACCTGATGTTAGATCTATATGATTTGCTTGTTGTTTATAATAGAAACATGATCATGATCATTAGGGGGTGTAAATCGTCGCTTCTATCTTGTTTTCTATGTGTTAATAATGCTCAAACCCTAACCTTGTGATATAAAGAGTTCACATGTCAATTAAGTCTTATTAAACCCTAGGTTTGGGGTAATTTGGTTCTGTAAATGTTAATAAATAAAATTATATAAGTTTCAAGCTTAATATGCAAGCATGTTCATGTTAATTTAATCAATAACTAGGGTTTATGTTAATTTCTTGACTAATGAGAATATTAAACCTAATTAGTCGAATTAACAGTTTAAATAATCATGGAGATGATTTTTTTGATTTGTAATTACTTGCTTTGTACTATATTAAAGCATGACAAACACATGACGATTGTTAAGTGTTGTATGTACATGAAGGTGTGCATGTTTCTGCTTAGTAGTCGACTACTAAGAGTAGTCGTCGACTACTCATATCCAGTTTGGTTTTACAGAAACTATCTGATTACAGAGTAGTCGACTAATGTATAAGATAGTTGACTACTAATACTAATTTATGTTTTACAGAGTCTGGGTAGACTCAGTGTAGTTGACTACTAAGCTTAGTAGTCGACTACTAAGGTTGTTCTTCCTAACATTGTGTTTTTTTTTATTCAAAATGCGAGCACGAGTCATGAGTTGCATGATAGTACATATGTGGTCATATTTATTCATGAATAGTATCGTTGTACACGTGTTGGTACCCTAGAGGGGGATTTTGGTTAAGTATGATTTCGAGTACAATTTTCCCCTAGTATCATATCTGCATGAGTGTGCATTGAGGTTGGTGAACCTATGTTATTATATCCACACGAGTGTGCGTTGAGGTTGGTGAACCTATGTTATTGTATCCATGCTAGAGTGTGTTGGGGTTAGTGGACCTAAGTTATCGAATCCGCACTAGAGCGCACTGGGGTTGGTGGACCTAAGTTATTGAATCCGCACTAGAGTGCGTACAAGTCAAGGAACCTATGATGCTGTATCCGAACGAGTGTGCGCAAGGGCAAAGAAACCTATATCTCCATTTCCACATAGTTTTGTATAGTGGTTAAAATGTTTAATAGTTTTCATGCACGGGGGTGCTATTAGTTGAAAGGAATGAGAAAAGATAATTTATATAACTCGATAGCCCAATGAGTTTGGCAGACACTAAATGTGATATAACTCATTCTTTAGTAGTTTTATATTTGGGAGACTCACCTTGTTAGTACATGAGACATATATTTTACTCTGATATTGGATATGATGTTATACTTACATGCTTCTGTTGCAAACAATTTTTTTAGTCTTATTATTCTTTAGTTTTGGGGAAAGGATTTCTAGGTAGACTATGCTTAATAAATAGAGTCTCCACTACATGTAGTAGCCCTTCCCCTGGGACAGATGGAGGTTGTCACGTCCTGCTTCCCAAAATACCTGGGAATCGGAACGTGAACAAGCCCGCGATGTATTAGATTAAGAAGAAATATACACTATCTTTTTTTTTCTTTTTTTTTCTTCTCAATCCAATACGCTAAGCGTCTAGAAATAAATATAATGCGAAGTCACAGGTCCCCGATCACATATAGCAAGACTATAATGAATAACACAGAATAAAATAATACATATCACAAATGAGATAACATCCGAGACATAATATTCGGATCAACATGCCCTTATACGAAACTATCTAAACAAATGAATACTGGGAAAATGTAAAATACAATGATCAAGAGGAAAAGAAATTGCTACAAAAGAAAACTGAAAGGAATAACTAAGCTTCAGTTCTTCTTCTGCTCCGTCCGCTAGATACTCCTGCTGAGAATACTCAGGCTCCTGTTCTTCCTCTAAGTCTGACGTACACCAGAGAAAACAGGTGTACGTCAGGGTGCATGGCACACGGCAAGACCCCACAAAATAAAAGAACGAACGAAAATCTAAAGCAAAAATCGATACGATAAAAGAAATGATAAAAGGACGTGCAACTGGAAATTCAACAAAATCAATCAAGTAACGAGTCGATCATGTATCTAGCGATCAGAAATCATCCAAGTCACAAGGCCATACAGTAGATGAAATTAATACTTAAAAATCTACAACTCGAGACGTAGTACGTCGAGCGAAATAATCCAAACAAGGAAACCCTCATGTATATACCATATGTCTCGAATTGTAAATAATTAAATATTAATCCCGATCTATGTACGAAGAGAAACACAACTGGCCTACATCTCACAAGAAATCATACCTAGCCAAGAAACGAGGTCACATCTCACACAGAGTCAACACTCATATCATCGGATAACTGACTTTTCACAAATCCCCTACGTGCATCCAATCCCGCGAAACAGGCGGCTAGAGGACTACACGCAAAGCTCAGGTGACGAAACAAGTCACGGATCAAACTGACGAAACAGGCCACTTTGTCCAACAAACTAACCCCAGGACGAAACAGGTCACTGGTGTGAGTCTAGAAGATACATCAACAACCACATCCGATCACATGAACATTAACTTCCCCATCCCAACTCTTCTCATTTTTCTAAGTCAACACAATACATGTCTCTAGGTCACGTAAGGCTACTACGGTCATGACCACTAACAGTTCTCAATCACAACCAGAAATAACGAATACGAATGATAAAATTGTTCTAAAATAATCTTATGAAATAATAAATTTATTTACTTAAAATAATTACTTTTACAAAATGAGTTCTTTCAAAATAATCCCTTTTTCAAAATAAGTTATTTTCTCATTACAATAATTCTAAAAATAATCTTTTAAAATAATAAATTCAAAAATAAAAATCTTTTTATAAGATAAATTCTCATTAATTCAAAATAATCTATTTTCCCAAAATAATTTCTTTTTAAAAATATTTATCATTCTAAAATGATTTCTTCCACAAGATAATTTCTAAAAATTATTATAATTTTCCTAAAATAATTTCGTTCTTAAGTAAATTCTTTTTAATTAATATAATTATCCAAAAATAATTCCACTACTGAAATAAATTCTTTTAATTTATCATAATTATTCTGAAAATACTACTTATCATATTACTATGATATATTTAATATTATTCATCAACAATCCCTTTGTAAACCCCGTAAATTTGAATATTTTATGATAAATAATGATAAATATGTTATATGGTGAAAAATAATATATTTTGATGTTTGGATATGATAATAATTGATTTGAGATCAATTCAATATATATTTGTGAAAATATGAGTGGAAATGCACAAAACATGCACAAAGGCCAAAAGAGTGAAAATCTGGGAATAATGACCAGTTATGAGTTTTTATATTTTATACACCGATGTAGTTAGAATTTGGAAAAGTGTAAAAGACCAAAGTTGTAGGTCTCGTCAACAGATTTCTAAAAAGTCTTAGATCACCTCATTCCAAGTTTGGATGAGAAAGTTATAACCAAAATACCAAAGGGATATTTTCCTAGTCAGACTAGGTTTCCTGGTTCGGGTCTAACAGGTTTGTTTCGGGTTTGCCTCTACAAATACCTGTATTTTTCACGAAAATTCCTTTCTTTTATCATATCTAAGAACCCTAACAGCCACCAAACCCCCATAAACCCTATTTTGAATTCTTGGAGAAGATTGGAGGCCTTCAAGTTGGGTTTTTGTTGATTTTTTTTGGCTTTTGGAGTGGAGATCTCCTTCTATAACCCCAGGTGAGTATCATCTCTACTAATCCCCCTCCTAGTTTTTAAAATATTTTTGAAGAGTTTTTAATGAGTTTTATAGAGCCTAATCAATTATTTTGTGTATAAAAATTGGATCTTTTGTATATATGTATAAAGACTAGGTCTTTTCATGTTAAAGAGATTAAGCACGAATTTACAGAAGTATTTTAAGATCTAAAAATAATTTAAACATTGTTTATCTGAATTTAGATGTCTTATGTTTTAAAGTTTCGTGCATGATTGAAGCTTTACATATGATTTCTTGTGCAAATAATCATGCTTGTTATGTTCTGCTGAAAATCTGCTGCACATATACTATTGAGCTAGAAATTTGAAATAACAAATGAAATTTAATTTGAACCAAACTAATTCCAATTGAAAGATATGTGAATCTAGTTTTCAAAACAGGAAACCATACCTAAAGATAGTTTTCCTAGAGAAAGATATGCTCATTTTACTGATGATATATCCTGCAGAAAATCTGCTGCACATATAAAATGTTTGACTGGAAATTTGAAATATCATATGAACTCCAAACTGAGCCAAATCAGTGTTAAATGATAGCTATGTGAGTCTAGTTTCCAAAACGAAAAACTATTCTTAAAAAGAGTTTATCCAGAGAAAGATATTATTAATTTACTAATGATATGTCCTGCAAAAAACTGCAGATGTGCTGATTTGAAATAAATTGATATATTACGTAAAGGTTTCTTGAGTTTCCCTATTGTTTGTTATTTTTTGAGAGAGTTTCTCGATCTTGTACTGTTATATACAATGCTTAAGAGTTGTTTAACATCTGGGAAGATGATGAACACCAAATATGGACACACACACCGAGATATGTGCACGTACACTTAGATTATGTTGTGTTAACATACTTTTTGTCGCACGTTGAGCTGATGAATACATATGAAAAAGTATCGTTAATTCATGTATCCGGAAATAGGGAGATAAAACCTATTTGCCGCAGAACGATTGAGTAAGAGTATTACAAAAGTATCGTTAATTCATGTATCCGGAAATAGGGAGATAAAACATATTTGCCGCAGAACGATTGAGTAAGAGTATTACAAAAGTATCGTTAATTCATGTATCCGGAAATAGGGAGATAAAACATATTTGCCGCAGAACGATTGAGTAAGAGTATTACAAAAGTATCGTTAATTCATGTATCCGGAAATAGAGAGATAAAACATATTTGCCGCAGAACGATTGAGTAAGAATATTACAAAAGTATCGTTAATTCATGTATCCGGAAATAGAGAGATAAAACCTATTTGCCGCAGAACGATTGAGTAAGAATATTACAAAAGTATCGTTATTTCATGTATCCGGGATAGGGAGATAAAACCTATTGCCACAGAACGATTGAGTAATGGTATTACAACAGTATCGTTATTATATGTATCCGGAATAGGAAAATAATAAATCCTATTGCCGCAGAGCGATTGAGTAACGAGCATTACAAAAGTATCGTTATAGTACAAGATTATGCACACATAGATAATTGATCAGTTGTAAGTTTTACTTCCCATATAGATTGCGAGCGAGCAGGGTATTTTTCCTTTGAGATTTTGATACACCCGTTATGGATGGCAGATATATTTGTTTTAGCTTAGTTGGTATCCTCTTATATTAGAGCAGGTCACTCGGACGTAATTCGAGATGAGGTGATTATTCTTTATGTTGGAGATTGGAGTATTTTATCATTGATTATTTGCTTTTCCTGACTCTATTTTCTTATATACTCCTACCCCTTCCCCTGGGGAGAGGTAGTGATGATCTCGCTAGCGCTTTGACGCTCGTTGTTTTCCCCCCTTTCATGCAGCGAGTCTGGCGCACGGAGAGTCGCAGGTTGATGAGACTTCTTAGTTATCCATTTAGTTACTTATCATATTTATAGTTATTGTAGAACTCCACATGTAGTTGATTATTTTCAGAATCTAGATTGGTATTTTGTTTCATAGAGTTGAGAGCTATTATGAGACTTTGTTTTTGTGACTCATTGTATTTGAGATTCAATTCAGACTCAGAGATATGTCTATTTTATTCTAGTTGGGCTCATTATTGATTTTTCTTATGCTTCTTCTGTGTATATCCAGTGTTATCCTATTTTTATTTTTTTTACCTGTCTGTACCTTCACCTATTTATTGTTTCCACTAGAGAGATAGTGATTGTGATGGTGAAACTTGTCATAGCATGGTGGTTGGTGCTTGGCAGGTTTGACAATCCGGGTTTCACCTGGGACTGCAGCCTTGTGTGAACCCTGGGGCGTCACACCCTTCAACCAAGATGTCTTTGAAGCGAGTGCAGAGAACAACTCCTTTACGACAAGGAATCAACAGCTCCAAGATTCACGTATAGAGTCCGTTAGGAATTCCTAGAATGAGTGAGGACGATATGTGCGTATATCTTAAAATTTCAAATTTTTTTTTATGACTATTATTTTATGTTGATTTGAAGTATTTGGGTGAATACTATAGGTTATGAATACGTATTGTGATACGTTATATATATGTATATATGTTTGCGGTCTCACTTACTTTGATCATAAGCTCTCCTCTCGATATTATAAATATTGGAACGAGGATGCAGTCGAAATAAAACTCATACCCGGAGAGCTGGGCAAGCAGAGTCCGAGCCGCAGTAGGCTCCACTGTATTTGATCGACTTTATGGCACCGTTTGCAGAAACAGAGACTAGCAACACTCGAGGAGGGAGTAGCGAGCCACATTACATTTTCTGGAGTTC
>NW_017972888.1:16436-32124 GCF_001876935.1 Asparagus officinalis | reverse complement strand
AAAGGGAGGGGACAAGATGCGGAAATTAAGGAGAAAATCAAGGAAATGGGGTAGGGGAGACTGGGAGTGTATAATTGGAGAGAGAGAGAGTAATTATAGAGAGAGACTGTGAGTTTCTTGGCAACAGGGGAAAACCAGATAACAGTTAAATTGATTGTCGTACTGATTAGCTAACAACTATATAGGTCTAGGAAGATAAGAGGTGCAAACTAAATAATAATACAAGATAAATAGGAAGCCAGATAACAGTTAAATTGACTGTCGTACTGATTAGCTAACAACTATATATAGGTCTAGGAAGATAAGAGGTGCAAACTAAATAATAATACAAGATAAATATCAATAATGATAATAACAATAATAATAATAATAATGAATAACAATAATAATGAATAACAAAATAATAATGAACAACAATTATAATAATAATGATAATGAATAACCAAACATTAACTTAACAGTTTTTATCGCAACAATTAAATTTATAATTAGCAAAACTATTAAAATAATATAATACCGTATTTTTAAATCGTAGAAAATTCTAGAGAAATGGGGAAAATTACAAATACTCTTTTTAAAAATAATATTTAATATTTAAATACCAAAAAATTATTTAAACCAGTATTAGAAATTTACGGTCATTACATCCTACCCCCTTAAAACAAATTCTGTCTTCGGAATTAAAATAAAAGTAATGCAGAAAGAATCCAAGGATATAGATATGGAACGATATCCATAAATATAGGAGAATGTAAAATAAAAGCAACACAATGTAAGATACAAGATGTGACAGCTAAAATATCGCTATCACATTTCAGACTCGTAACAAAGTCCCAATAAATACTATGATACAAACATATTTAACTGTGTGAACTTGTTACACAGTACTTGTAAATATATAAGAAATCTAATCAGTATAAGGTATAAGATAAGCAATAACATAGAATCAAAACAATAGGTACAATATAAATAAACAATCATATAGAGTGAATCATGCAAATAATATACAAGCTTTCATAGAAACAAAGCAGAAACATATTAAGTAAGAATAAAGTCAAGTAAGAACAATAAATCTAAAGCAAACACAAAGTAAGTCAAATAAAATAGAAACAGACAGATAAACAACATAATAAGAAAAGTCAAAAATCTAAAATACATAACAGTTTAAACAAAACATAATAGCATGGTATAACAATGGTTAATCAAAACAAAAGAAATTTAATTATGAAAAATACAATCAATACAGGTTCAAACTAAAGATATTAAAAACACAATGTAAGATACAAAATCAATAAAAACAAAATCAAACATCAACAGGATCATACAACAAAATAGAATAATAATAAGTTTAAATCAAGGATAATAGGAAAAGCAATCATAAGGCAATTAGAATAATGATACGTACAAATTAACAATTGGAATAATAATAATACATACAAAATAAACACAAATAAAAGAAAACATATTTAATTGATGGAATGATAAAAAGTAGTCTGAAACATAGAAAAGATACAAAGATAGTCAAGTATAAGTAGCTAAACACAATTATTAATTATACAATCAAATAATCATGATAATTCATTACACAAATATTAAGAATATACAAATCGTATACACTGAAATTAAAATGCAACAAACAATATAATGATGTAAAAATAAGCAGCACAATGCAAGTGGAATATTAGAAGATAACTGAACATAAACCAAAAAGATATGATATACAAAACAATACAAGGCAGATAATCATGGAAGGATAAGGTGATATGACACAACATATAAAAATGAATTATATGTAGTATATCACATCAAAAACAAAACAAATAATTATAGACGTATATCATAGCAATAATTATCGAAAACACACACTTTATATAAATATTATGACTAAATAAATGAAGCAGACTAACATGGACAAAGAACAAAATACAAAGTAAGTATTAGATTGAATAAGAAACTGTATATAGAAAATAAGTAAGCAAAACACAAACAAAACTAAGAAAGATGAAATGATTGATAAATTAAATCAAACAATGATGATAGATGTAATTGGAAGTAAAGAATGAAATAAGATATACTAAATGCAACTACTGATGAAACGTAAAATAAATAACTATGTTAACTAATAAATAATATAACCCAAGTAACACAAATAAACTAATAAATTAATAAAATTAAAGATAACATAAAACGACATACAAGAAAACATATAACTTGATAAGTATCCAAATAATAATGGTAATAAAACACGTACATGAAAAGTAAAATGTGACCAAAATTATGTGGTAACATACACAGCAAACATGTATAAATACATGTACAATACATAGAATTAATAAAATAAATCCAACACAAAATAAAAATAACTACACCATAACGTGACTACTAACAAAAATTATAGCAAAAACATAATAAATATTAAATCATAATAAGTATAGCAATACATAAATTGAAACGAAAAGAATATGAGCAAGAATACACTGCATAAAATATAAAACTCACTAACTACAAAAATATTTCGACTAAATACATAACCATAATACAATATGTAAAAACATAAAAATCAAAGCTAAACAAACACACATTGTAACAACCTTTAATAACCCTATGCACAAACTATAAGGTCGTAACACCACATACTCACACCGAAAAATAACAACTCCTATTCAAAGAAAGAAACGAAACAGAAAAGTAACACGATGTAAAATAACACAAGTCAAAATAATAAAAAATACCAATCTGACAAAGAAAAACATAATTGAAGGACTCAATACATTCAAATAAGTAACGAACAAATTGACAGTATAAAACTCAAAATAAATTAACACATATAAAAATTGTAGAATACACTGAAACATAAATACTTACTAATAATACTAACTCTCACAAATATACTACTAGATAAAGAAGTATAATATATAAAAACAAAAACTATGAAAGGTAAAATAGGTATATAAGCAAATGAAAACATAAGAAGGGCATAATTCGGTATAATAAAAACACCGATATATTTTAGATAAAAATGGTTACACAGTTGATACTAGAAAGAATGAATGACTATAAATCAATAAAAATAACATCGTAAATATAATAATCTACGTAAATACACTACAATAAAAAAAGAATAGTAATTATAAAAAAGTAAAACACAACACAAGTAACCAAATCGATGAATAGAGAATGAACAACAACAATGACACAATAAAATATAAATATCTAATAATATCATAAAATAAATACTGAAAATAACACGCGTATACAAGTATATTGTCACAATGACAAAATAATATATATCGAAAACAAAGCAAACAACAACAAATATGCAAATACACTATAAACAAACCATGAATAAAAATTATACATACCCACATACGCATATTAAAATTACCTCTTATTTTAATTATAAAAGGATAATAATTAATGATACGAGATAATGTAACAGCATAGATATTAATAACTCAACTCCAACCTAACAATGTGAATAAATGTTTGAATATCAAAACATAAAAACATTACTCTTAGAAATAACGAAACCAATTGTGAACATACTAAAATAATCTAACAAAGCAAAACTGACTGATAGCAAACTATATATTGAAAATGTATAAGTAATGATATATATTTTTAATGAAAAACACACAATATAACAATGTGTATGATATATAAAATAATATAATAAATAATGCAAAAATTAATACAATCAACAATATATAAGTCAAATCAAAGAAAAATAGTTGTAAAAATAATAACATATAAAATAATGACCGATACGAGGAAGATGAATTATAGGAAGAGAGCGTGTAATCACGAAGCGACGAAACAGGAACAGCGAGAAGTTACGAGACAAGAAACAGTGGGAAGTCCCGGAGTCAAAGAGTGATAAGATAGGGACAAAACGAAATCTATCAAGAAAATAGGATAAGGGCTCAAGAATAGTCTTGTAGATGAAATATGATATGTATCTAAATTGTCCACTATATTCTTACTAATGAGGACTCGGGACCGTGATCGGAACCGTGACCTGCATGGGCCACCACTAAAACCTGTCACGCCCCGCTTCCCAAAATACCCGGGAATTGGAACGTGAACAAGCCCGTGACGTATTAGATTAAGAAGAAATATACACTTTCTTTTTTTTCTTTTTTTTCCTTCTCAATCCAATACGCTAAGCGTCTAGAAATAAATATAATGTGAAGTCACAGGTCCCCGATCACATATAGCAAGAATATAATGAACAACACAGAATAAAATAATACATATCACAAATGAGATAACATCCGAGACATAATATTCGGATCAACATGCCCTTATACAAAACTATCTAAACAAATGAATACTGGGGAAATGTAAAATACAATGATCAAGAGAAAAAGAAATTGCTACAAAAGAAAACTGAAAGGAATAACTAAGCTTCAATTCTTCTTCTGCTCCGTCCGCTAGGTACTCCTGCTGAGAATACTCGGGCTCCTTTCTGCTTCGTCTACAAGACACTCCTGCTGAGAATACTTGGCTCTGGCGCATCTCTAAGCTGAACCTGTTCTTCCTCTAAGTCTGATGTACACCAGAGAAAACAGGTGTACGTCAGGGTGCATGGCACACGGCAAGACCCCACAAAAGAAAAGAATGAACGAAAATCTAAAGCGGAAATCGATACGATAAAAGAAATGATAAAAGGACGTGCAACTGGAAATTCAACAAAATCAATCAAGTAACGAGTCGATCATGTAGCTAGCGATCAGAAATCATCCAAGTCACAAGGTCATACACTAGATGAAATTAATACTTAAAAATCTACAACTCGAGACGTAGTACGTCGAGCGAAATAATCCAAACAAGGAAACCCTCATGTATATACCATATGTCTCGAATTGTAAATAATTAAATATTAATCCTGATCTATGTACGAAGAGAAACACAACTGGCCTACATCTCACAAGAACTCATACCTAGCCAAGAAACGAGGTCATGTAACTAGCCATTCTATAACAGGTCACTGGTCGCATCTCACACAGAGTTAACGCTCCTATCATCGGATACTGACTGTTCACAAATCACCTACGTGCATCCAATCCCGCGAAACAGGCGGCTAGAGGACTACACGCAAAGCTCAGGTGACGAAACAGGTCACGGATCAAACTGACGAAACAGGCCACTTTGTCCAACAAACTAACCCCAGGACGAAACAGGTCACTGGTGTGAGTCTAGAAGATACATCAACAACCACATCCGATCACATGAACATTAACTTCCCCATCCCAACTCTTCTCATTTTTCTAAGTCAACACAATACATGTCTCTAGGTCACGTAAGGTTACTACGGTCATGACCACTAACAGTTCTCAATCACAACCAGAAATAACGAATACGAATGATCATGTGCGATAATATCAAGGCATATCACATAATTAAGAATCATAAATCATAAATTCATAAATTTATTTACTTAAAATAATTCCTTTTACAAAATGAGTTCTTTCAAAATAATCCCTTTTTCAAAATAAGTTATTTTCTCATTACAATAATTCTAAAAATAATCTTTTAAAATAATAAATTCATAAATTCAAAAATAATCTTTTTATAAGATAAATTCTCATTAATTCAAAATAATCTATTTTCCCAAAATAATTTCTTTTTAAAAAAATTTATTATTCTAAAATGATTTCTTCCACAAGATAATTTCTAAAAATTATTATAATTTTCCTAAAATAATTTTGTTCTTAAGTAAATTCTTTTTAATTAATATAATTATCCAAAAATAATTCCACTACCAAAATAAATTCTTTTAATTTATCATAATTATTCTGAAAATACTACTTATCATATTACTATGATATATTTAATATTATTCATCAACAATCCTACGCAGATAAATATTAACAGATCTAAAATTATTTTTCCCGCGAACACTAGGTAGGGCTAGACATTACTAATTATGGAGAGTTAGCTTAGATGATTGGTTTTGAATAGAGTGCAATCTTGTAAGCCTATTGAATTGAGTTTGTAATTCAGGAGAACTTTTAGCATAGTGAGAAAGACCCTTTGTAAGAAGGAAGAGTGAATGTTGGATAGTTATCTAAACTACTATAAAATCGTTCATGTCCTTGGTTGGTTGTTATTTATGGTTATTGATCATTGATCACTTTTATTTTATTTATTCCGCTATATATTCTATGTTTTTAACAAAAAACGGTAGCAACCTTATTCTTCCTCCACAGGCTTGCATCCTAGATGTAGAAAGTGATATCAGAACTTCATTACCCATCATTAGAATTCACAATCTAGGGTAAAGATGTCTAGTTTGACAGTCAGAATAGATTTTCTTGAGGGACATGTAGTTAATTGACACACACTTTTTCATGTGACTAACTACATCTATTTGAAAGTGTGTATGAGATTCTTTTGTTAGTTTACCAATTATGATATCTAGAGTAGTGTAGATAATGACTATAGGGAACCCACTACCATTGTAGAAGAGATCACCATTGTCACTCTTGGAAATAAGTGAATGTTTTTCATAACTCTTTAAATACTAAAAAATTTAATCTCGTGTCACTTTATTGCCAAAAGAGGCAAAACTTGCAATGCTTGCGAGTAAGCATAATAATTTTATGATGAAGGTCTCTGAGAGTATTCAGGATATATTCACTCGATTTATGAACATACTAAACAAACCAAAAGCTTTGAGGAAGGAATATGATAACAAGGAGATCATGGGAAAATTTATTTATTCTCTTTCTAGGGATTGGGAACTAAAGATAACAACTATTGAAGAATTACAAATTATTTTTGAATTTACTCTTGAGAATCTTGTAGGTAATCTTCTTACCTATGAAGTGCGATTGAGAGAGAGAGAGAGAGAGATAGAGATAGAGAGAGAGAGAGAGAGAGAGAGAGAGAGACGTGATTGATAGAGAGAGAGTGAGAACTGAGTGAGAGAGAGAGAGAAATGAGAGTGAGATTGAGAGTGACGTGGTGGGGATTTTTGAGGAGTGGGGGAATCACGAGGAGGGATTTGGGGAGAAAATCACGGAGGAGTGGGATGAGTTGTCGTGAGGTGAGGGAGAGAGAGGTTGATGAAGAGAGAGAGAAACAGAGTGAAATACCGGTGAAAGGGAAAATACAGGGAAAATACCCTTTAAAAAAATAATTAAAATACTAAAAATTTATTCAAATAAATATTGAAAATTTATGGTCAAAATAATAATAACAATAGCAATAATAAATAATTAATTATTAATTCAAAAATTTTTACCGAAATAATTAAATTTATAATTAGCAAAATTATTAAAATAAATATAAAATCATATTTTAAATCATAAAAAATTCTAGAGAGATTTGGGAAAATACAAATATTATTTTAGAAAAATAATATTTAACGTTTAAACACCAGAAAAATTATTTAAGCCAGTATTAAAAATTTACGGTCATTATAGTGGTGATCTTGCTTTAGCACTCTGATACTTTTTTTTATTGTTTTTCTACTTTATTTTCCTTTTAGGTGGTTCAGAGCATCAGTGTGCCGTAGGGTCATGGAGTTTTTGCATATTCGCCGTCATATGAGTTACTAGTAGGGACTCCACAGTAGAGTTTATTTCCATTCAGACATTAGAGTTTTAGTATCCCATTTTATAAAGGCTATGAGCCTTAATTACATTTTCAGTTGATTAATGTTGAGACGTATTTATTTATTTCAGATAATAGATGTATTACAGGTTGTTTATTGAGACATGATTTATTTATGACATACTACTTTCTATATCATGTCTGTTGTAGTTACTTCCTTTCTTTTGCATGTTTTGTACCTGCACCTTATTTGGATTCCACTAGAGGATATTGCTGTGATTAGTGAAACTTATTGTTAAACAGAGTGGGTGCAAGACAAGTTTGACATCTCTAGGTTCACCATGGACTGCAGCCATGTGTGAAACAAGGGGCGTCACAACTACTTTATTATTCTTTTGTATGTTCTGTACCTACACATGCTGTTTATTTCCACTAGATAGAAAATAACGGTAATGGTGAAACGTGTTGTTATACGGTGTTGGTGTGTTGTAGGTTTGACATTCTAGAATTCACCTTGGACTGCAGCCTTATGTGAACCCAGGGGCGTCACAAATGAATATCAGAGCAAAATAAATATAGCTTATAGATAGTAGCTCCCCCTATCTATGAGCTCCCCCTTATTATGTGCACAAATGAGGAGATTTCTCTCCCCCTTTGTCACCATCAAAATGGGGTAAAAAAATGATAAATAAAAATGCATATGAAATGTAACTAACCAAGCAAGCAACTAGAACTTTCACATAGTGCATAACCCCAAACCATTTCTTATGCGACAAAAATCATCTTCACCAAGAGGCTTGGTAAAGATATCCGCTAATTGAGATTTTGTGTCAACAAACACAAGCGATACATCTTGCCTCTCTACATGATCGCGTAAGAAATGATGGCGCACATCAATGTGCTTGGTTCTAGAATGCAAAACCGAATTTTTTGAAATATTGATAGCACTAGTGTTATCACAAAAGATTTTTATATTTTGAAAATTTAAATCATAGTCAACCAAACTTTGTTTCATCCACAAAACTTAGGCACAACATAAGCTGGCGGCAATGTATTCCGCTTCCGTAGTAGACAAGACAACATAATTTTGTTTCTTGGAAGCCCAAGAGACAAGGGAATTACCCAAGAATTGACATGTATCACTCGTACTCTTGCGATCTACCTTACAACCGGCAAAGTCAGCATCACAAAAACCATATAGATCAAATGAGGTGCTTTTAGGATAAAATAAACCAAGATTAATTGTTCCATGAACATATTTAATAATTCTCTTAACGGCAATCAAGTGAGATGCTTTAGGAGAAGCTTAAAAACGTGCAATTGCACACACACTAAACATGATATCGGGTCTACTAACGGTGAGATAAAGAAGACTACCAATCATACCTTGGTATAGTTTTTAGTCCACATCATCACCACTATCATCCGCATCAAGCTTGACACTTGTACTCATGGGAGTTGGTGCATGCTTAGAGTTCTCCAAATTGAATTTCTTCACCAATTCTCTAGCATACTTGCTTTGAGAAATGAATATCCCATCCTTAGTTTGCTTGACTTGGAGCTCGAGAAAGAATGTGAGCTCTCCCATCATGCTCATCTTAAAATGATCTTGCATAACTTTAGAAAAATCCTTGCATTGAGATTCATTAGTAGCACCGAAAATGATATCATCAACATATATTTGAACTAAAATAAAATTATTTTTCCTTTTTCTCACAAAAAGAATATTATCAATTTTCCCTTTAGAAAAACTATTTTCAAGAAGAAAACTAGAGAGGCGAGCATACCAAGCTCTAGGAGCTTGTTTCAACCCATATAAAACTTTTTGAACCTAGTAAACATGATTAGGAAAAGCATGATCCATAAAACCGTGGGGTTGCTCAACATATACTTCTTCTTCTATAAAGTCATTTAAAAAGGCACTTTTGATATCCATTTGAAACAATTTGAAATCTTTAAAGCTTGCAAAAGCCAAAAACATCCTAACTGATTCTAACCTTGCAACCGGTGCAAAGGTTTCATCATAGTCTATGCCCTCCTCTTAATTGTATCCTTGGGCAACCAAACGAGCTTTATTTCTAGTAACAATGTCATGTTAATCAAGTTTGTTTCTAAAGACCCATTTTGTTCCAATTGCACTAGCATTGTTAGGTCTAGGAACTAGTTTCCAAACATTATTTCTTCAAAAGTTGTTTAGTTCATCATGCATAGCTAAAACCAAAAATTCATTATTTAAAACATTATTAATCTTCTTAGGTTCTAATTGAGATAGAAAGGCAATATTACCACACTCACTCAAAGCCTTTGAGCGAGTTAGAACCCCTTGTGAAGGATTTCTAATGATTTGCTCCTTTGGATGATTTGGTGTAAATTTCCATGCTATGGGGAGTTCTTCTTGTTCTTGCTCTTGAATGTAGTTTGTGCTTTCCCCGTCCTTTTGAACATCTATTGAGGGTGTTTCATTTATTTGTAAAAATTCCAATCCTCCCTCAACATCATCATCATATTTCCTAGGCAAACCAACTTGTAAACCAATATTAGTCTCATCAAAAGTAATATTTATAGATTCTTCAACAACAGGAGTTTGTTTGTTGAAGACTCTATAAGCCTTACTTCGAGGTACATATCCTAGGAAAATGCCAACATCAATCTTAGAATCAAATTTATCATGGTGATCTTTTGTATTTAAAATAAAATATTTACAACCAAAGATACAAAAATATCCAATAAAAGGAGTTTTGCCATAAAATAGTTCATAAGGAGTTTTCTTAAGCTTTGGTCTAATCAACATACGATTTAAAACATGGCAAGCCGTATTGATGGCTTTCGCCCAAAATTATTTAGGCAAATTATTTAGGTCGAGAGTGATCAAACTTCATGATCATATCGTGTGTTGTATTGTCTATTTGCACATTATCTCATTTGCATATTTGTTATTGTTTATATCGCATAGCCTAGCTCATATAACTTGTTGTATTTCATATTTGCTAGGATATAAGTTAATAAGTTTTAAATTGATATTAATATTGGATTAGATTAGCATATACCCTATTCACTCCACCCCTCTATGATAATTTCAATTGGTATTAGAGCCTGGTGCTCTTTAATTTGTGGCTTAACCGTCTTGAGTTAAAGATCCTAGCTTTGTATTTTTGTTAATATAGTTTTGAAAATTATTGCATCTTATATATATATATATCATGGATATGTATGTTGCACCTAGCATAGGTTATGCCATTAATATTGCTCATAGAATAGATAATTTCCCCTTTACTCAATGGTGTGTTAGATTTAAGCTCTTTGTTAGATCAAAACACTTCGATTTATGAAAAATTATTGATTGTGCTTATATTGTGCCCATGTTGGAGAAATCCAAGTAGAGCAAACATGGTAAGAAAATATTTACAATGAATAAGCTTCTGTTAGAATTTTTGCTTAACACTGACTCATCAAATTCTAACAAGTTTGATTCATTTGATAGTTCTTACACATTGTGAAAATTCATATAACCACATCAAGGGAACTTAGAGGCAATCCGATGAGCTTTGACGGCTTCCTCTTCAAGTTTAAATAGAGAATCTTCATGTACACGGTCGCTAGGTGATAGCCCTAGTGAAATATGTGAGTCCAATACAAATGATGAATTAACTATATATGAACTTGCCCGTGGATATGCAAAATTAATGCATGATTATAAGAAGTTACAACATAATTTTATTGATCTTACAAGCAAGCATATTGAATTGAAATCCGATCATGCGACACTAGTATCAAAATTTGATATGGTTACTAATGAAAATGTAAATCTTAAAGAGAGCAATGAAAAATTAAAATTGGAAAATGCCTGTTTGTTTCATGAGAAAAATAATACCATGTTTGAAGTAGAAAATATTAAAAATAAAGTTAGTTCTTTTGCTAACAATTATATATGTACTACTTCTAATAACAATAATTTTATAGAAGTAAATGAGTTGAATCATGTTAAGGACTGCATATCATCTTTAGATTTAACCCTTAAAATATACATTTTAAATTATAACAAGTTTATGGACTTGTGTGCAAAGTCCCATGTATATTCTTCCAAAAAATTAACTCACTATGCACACATGTATAACAAAATTTATAAATGCTCTATTTGTGGCCGTAAAGGCCATCTTGCTAAATTTTGTTATAATGCACAAAAACCCTAAAATCCAATAATATTGACACTTGTGCATTCCATCAAGCTCGATCACATCATACACATACACGTGCACATAAAGTTAATCATAAGCATGCTCATGTGTATAAATATGATCATTTTGATCGCTTTGACTATTTGGCAAAATTTTGTTTTGACTTACAAAAAGTTTCATATTTCCCAAATATTTTTAAATGACCACGGAATGTAATCTTTGTGCTAGAGTTGGTCATTTGGAAAAATATTGTTTTGATTTGCAAAAAGCTTCAATTTTGCAAAATGTTCCAAGAAGACCAGCTTTGCTTAATAATGTTTCTCATTTGCAAAATGAATTTAAAATATCATCTATATTTGCAAATGATTCCCGTGCACAACCACAAGTTTAACATAAGCAAATGCTCTCTTTTCATTGCATGTATTGCAATCAAAAGGGCCATTTACACAATTATTGCTTTGACCATGTTAGTGCACCAAATGCGCCCAAAAAGGATCATAATGCTAGGGCTTTGGACTTTAACGAGAGGGGTCATGTCACTAAACTCTTCGGTACCAAGAGTATTTGGGTACCAAAACATGTTTGATTTTTAAGAACAAATTTTAAATTTTTTATTTTTCATGTTCTTAAAGATGATTTTTATTTGAAATTTTATAAATAAATTACAAACAATTTTTAAAAATATTTAAAAGAAAAGGAAAATTTGGTATAAGATTTAAAAATATATCTTTCATATTTTTTATGATTCTATTTTATAGATTTTTAATTTTCACTTTTCATGAATTGATAAAATTTTACCAAGATGATTTTTTATGCTAAAACATCTTTTTGGTAATATTCCTTGTTATTAACTTTGTCTATGAAAACTTTATGTTTGAGCAACCCCCTGGATTTATTGGTTATTTATTTCCAAATCATATTTACCGGGTGCCAAATGCTTATGTAGGTTGAAATAACCTCAAAGAGCTTGATATTGTTGTCTCTCTTGTTTTTTAAATTGATTTTGGATTATTTTATCCTAAACATACTCTTTTTTACATTTATGGATAAAACATTTAAATATTTTGACATTGCTATTTTTTTAATCCTCATTCTTTAAAAATGATGATTTGTAAATTAAGCATGTTTTTATGTGATTATGGTTTCGATTTTGATTTATGATTTTATTTGATTGATTTAATTTTCATTTGGACTTTCATGATTGTCATGATTTTTTTGATTCTCATGATTTGTTCTCATTTGAAAATAATTTTTTTCATGATTCTCATGTTTTCATTATTTAGTTTTTATGAATAAATATATTATTTATGTTTGAGACCTCTAAAACACCTTTCTAAATGATATATACATATATGTGTTCCTTTGGTCTCCTCATATGTAAGTTTTCATATATGCTCTTATTTTATCTATGTATGGTTGCTCACATATTTGCCTTAGTTATCATTGCATACATTCTATGAGGCATTTTGTTAGGGGGAACTTTTTCCCTATATGTTTATACTCACCGGGCTTATTTATAGGGGAGCTTTCGTTCTCTTATTATTTTTCCCATTTTAATATTGACAAAGGGAGAGAAAAAATTAGATTGTTTGTATATATATGAGTATTGTGCTTTATTACATATTTTATATACTCCTTGTGTATATCATGTTTTATCATAAAAAAGGAGGAGATTGTTAGGACTCATGTTTATGAACCTACTATCTATTCTTGTTTTGATTATTTACAAACAATCCCTAATATTATTTGTCTAGTGTTTGTATTTGCCTATTAGGTAATCTAAACAAACAACATGCTGAAAGTTGGTTGGACTTGCGCTTTCACGATCACATCCAATGGAGGTTGGCGGAAAAGTGGAATGAAGATATTTACTATTCAAAGTCAAATTGCACTTCAAAGCTTTACCCGCAACAAAAATGAGATTTATTGAAGATCAATTCTTTGGATATAATATTTTAGTGTTATACTTTGTGTAGTTATACTTCAAGCTCAAATTATTCATATTCACACACATATTGTTTAATAAATTGTGTTTTTGGATTCTGAGCAAAATAACAATGTTTTACATCTTTCCTAAAAGTCTATCAACCTATTAAAATGTTTTTCAAAGTGTGCTTGAAATAGCTTTTATCAAAATTAAGTTTTTATTATTTTCATGCTTTCAAATTTAGCCACACAAATATGAAACAAATTAATATAATCATATATACACATATTCATTTCATGTTTGTATGTGGTTTCATTAATTAACATGTTTGAATTCAATGAAATCATGTTTATTGTATAACATATATGTATTTTTGATAAAACATTGTGTTCTTGGTTTATGGATTTGATAATACTAGTTTATATCTTTTCCTAAGTCTATAAAGCTATAAAAAAGTTTTCAAACTTTAGTTTAAGTTAAAATGTCAAAAAAAAGTGTATTGTGTTTTCATGTTTTGGACTATTTTGTAAAATGATGAGTTTTCACAAATAGAAAATACAATTTAAATTTTTTTAACATATTTATTTTTATGTTTATAAACATTTCACAAAGTTTTATATTTTTAAAGGCACTTGCAATTCAATGTTCTGTAAACTACATATATCAGTTTTCGGTCAACCGAACAAGTCCTTCCGGTCGACCGATCATTAGGTTTTGGTCGACCGAAAAGGTTCTGTCGGTTGACCGACCATAAAGTATTTTTCAGCATTTATTTCTCAGGGTTCCTTAGTCGATCGATAATATCATTTCTGTCAACCGATGGACACTCTTCGGTTGAACTACCAGTGTTAACTGGTCGACCGACCAGTGTCAACCGGTCGACCGACTTTGTGACCGTTGCTTCCAACGACTAGTTTTTCAGACCCGATTTTTTATGGGTTTTTGTCCTTTTCTTTGGCTTTGGGCTATTGTATTGAGCTCATATAAATTCCCCTTTGCCTTATACATTTCGACTAACTAATGATGAAAATTTTAAAACAAGTTTACAAAAGGGTTTATGTTTGTTTAAGAGTTTTAAGCAGTTTCAAGTTTGTTTTGTTAAGAAACTTTCACAAGAGGAGAAGATTGATTCTTTCGTATTTGAGCTTCAATTCCATCTCTCTCTCACTCTTGTTATTTCAGAGAAGCTTTTTCTAAACTCAATTCTAGCTTTACATATTTATTTGTTGATTATCAATTTTAATTAAGCTAGATTTTTTATTGAGATTAGTTTTCATTATTATTCAAATTGTTTTCACACATACCCATATTTGAACTTGAGTATTTTAACATATAATACATTTGGGTTGTGAGTGTGATTGAGTGAGCTTACTTTCGTTCTCAAATTGTATTGGAGAATAGATTATTTTATTTGTACTTAATTGTTGAGAGTTCACTTTGTAATACACAAGTACACTGAGAGGAGTGTGTGGTGAGAGACGAGGTCAATTCCAAGAGGAGTGTCGTCGGTAGTAAAGCCTAGAGAGAGGTTGTAAATCTGAACACTTGAGGAAGGCGACATGGACTAGGCCAACACTTAGAGGGTGTATTATGTGATTACATTATGAGTGTTGTAAACATTTGTCAGTGAGCATTGAAAACCGATTGTGTAATATCTTTTGAGATAGTGGAGTTCTCCTCGTGAGTGGGGAGCAAAGACATAGGTCGATAGTGATTGAACTCCGTAATCACATCGTGTGTTTGTATTGTCTATTTGCGCACTATCTCATTTGCATATTTGTTCTTGTTTATATCGCCCTTTGTTTATATCGCATAGCCTAGCCCATATAACTTGTATTTCATATTTGTTAGGATATAAGTTAATAAGTTTTAAAAATTATTCCAAGTTAAGCTATAGTAATGTATAATACCATAAAAATTATTTCTCAAAAATTTATTTAGAGTTATTGTACAAAAGCTTAAGTATAAAACTAACAAAGAACTAGACAGTTTAAAAATTATTCAAGTAAATAAATTTTTAGTTAAT
>NW_017972888.1:8117-16422 GCF_001876935.1 Asparagus officinalis | reverse complement strand
ATAGTAAATGAAAGAAAAATAAAAGAAAATATAAAAGAAAATAATGTAAGAAAAGAAAAGATAAAAAGAAACAATAACTAGTACTCCTCACACTCACACCTAAATTTTACATTTTCCATAAAATGAAAGGCTCACATTCTACATCAATTCCAACATTGTTGAAAATTCTACCGTGAATTTTAAAGAAGTTTAAAATGACGAACTCTATAATGTCCTTAAATTTTATTCGCGCTCTCTCTAAGGTTCAAATATATCTTTAGCATTTACGGGCGTGTCAGTGGATGATCATCTGTCAAATCAAATTTCATCTGCACTTTTTTTTGAGTTGGAATGGACTCAAATTGCATCATGCTCTGATGCTTCTTTGCCGAAAAGTAATGCTCGAATTGGACTTAGATTCCACATGATTGAAAGATTGTTCTAACTCTTCTAACAAGTTGAGCTTAACAGCAACAATTTTCTCAAAACTATGTTTCATGTTGTCTAAACCCTCAAAACATAAACTTGTCAAGGAAAATGACGTGTTGTATAAGAATTTTTATATATATTTTTTATTATTTTATTATTTTATTATTTTATTTTTATAAGAAATACTACCGTTTGGCAAAGAGTTAAGTAAGGGGTTAAGAAGACTTAACCTCTTCTTAACCTGCCAAACACAACAAATCTATATAAGGGTTAAAGTGAGTTAACCCTCCATAATTTGCCAAACATAAAAAATATAGAAGAGTTAAGTTCACCCCTCTAGAGGGGTTAAAATAAGTTAACCCCTCAAAATGAGGGGTTTACTAATACTCCTATTTAGATGGAATAAGAGTTAATCATTCTAATTATAAAGAAAATAGTCAAAATCATTGTTATTCCCAAACACTAAAACTGATCATATGGGATAAAATAAAACTTATTTAACAGGTTAATAATTTAGTCCTTCGGATTATCAAATGGGCTAAGTACATTAATCCTTCTCTTTAACCCTTCTTCATTAACCCTTTGCCAAACGGGGCCTAAAGGAAATGGATAAAAATATTTTTAAAAAATTCTAAGAAAAGTTTAAAAGATTTTTTAGAAAGGAAAAGAAGAGAAAATCTAACTAAATAAAACAAAAGACAAGCAATTCAATCAATCACTCCTAATTTCTAGAGTTAAGCATAAACTCCACTAGACATCACCTAACCAAAAGTTCGTTCATGTCCTACTCTATCCTAGTTCACTTATTTAGTTGACCACATAAGCGTAAGTCTAGAGGGTGTCTTTCTGAGCAAAACTCAAGGATTAATTATATAACATCCTTTCTAGCGAGCACTTTCAACTTTAAACATCCACTAAATCAAATAATGTTAGAATAGGTTCACCTCCTTGAAAACCCTTATTTTCTATTAAGCTTGAGTCCTCGGCGAGCAAAATCTAATGAATTTTAAAGGCTTGTATTCTATGCTGAGGAATTAAGTGATTTTAGGGCTAAGAAAAGGATGATGAATTCCCTCAATTTATCTTGATTAGGGGTTTTACTTTTAATATATTTTTAAGTGTGCACACAAATCAAGATGCTCAAATTCACTTGGTGATTTCCATTATCTATATGCCAATGCAACCCTAAGAAAATAAGAGTAACTATAAGTGGATGCCTTAAAGGAAATGTTTGTTCTAAATTTTTTTTTTTTTTGAGATAAAGAAAAAATGTGAAAGTTTTATTTGATTTATTACCTTATTTGATTTGTTACCTTATTTAATAATTATTCAAAGTTGATTGTGAACTTTATTAGTGTTGACAAAAAGCATTTTTGGCATTATGCTAATTTGCTAAATTGTATGAATATAATAAGAAAGCAGAATGAAAAATAAAAGCCAACAAAGTGCTAACTTGTCCGTATCCTTCAAGTCATTTGCAATCTAAGACAAAATTCTACACAACTCAATAAATAAATTAAAGAAACTCAAAAAGTGAATATTTACAGTAAATAAAAAATATCTTCTTCCCCGGCAATGGGGATGAAAAGCTTATTTTGTAAGAAAAAGTATGTTGCAAGCGCACAATAAATTATAGTATAGAAAACATCAAACAAGAAGGAGGGTTTCTTTGATTTTTATGTTTGAGATTTTCCTTTTTGTGTATTTAGATGAGAAGAGCTTTTATGAAAATGGTTTGACAGTGGGTTGGATTTTTCTTCTTTTAAAAGGAAAATAAAATGAACACTAGAAAGAGGGATAGAAAAAAAGAATCGAGTTGCAAATAAGAAAAGTGAAAAGGGAAAACAAAACAAAAGAGATAAAAAAAAGAAAAAGAGAAAAAAATGGAGAAATGAAACGACAAGAATGAAAATGAAAAAATAATAAGAAATAAAAAATGTAAAAATAAAAAGAAATAAAAAATGAAAGAAAAGATGACACCTAACCATATTAAGAAATAGAAAATAAAAGAGAGAGAATAAGAGAATTAAATTAGAAAATTATGATTGATTTCACTAGATAACTATTTATTAGATCTAGAAATTACTCTCTTTTTTTAATTCAATTTTTGAATTAACAAGCATAACATATCAATCTAATTAAAGAAAATGTAGATTATCAAGATATATTGATAAGATAAAATTATATTTCATGCATAGCCAATAAAGTAAAAAATTATAATCCTCAAATACTAATAAGCTGTAGACGCATAAAAAATACTTGAGAAGCCTAATATATTCATATCATATTCTTGCCTTCATTATACTATGGTTGCCTTGAAAATAAAATTAACTTGAAGACGCATACACTTCATACAATCAAATATAATAGTTAACTTGAGGATAACCCCTTCATATATGTCGAATCTGATATGCTCAACAAGCCTTATCAATAAAATAAAATGTGAGGATGGTAACACTTGATATAAATCAAACACAACGCGTGGATGGTAGCATCTTAAATAAATAAAACCTAAGGTTACATGCACCCTTTCTATTAATTCAACACAAAGACACATGCATCACCCCCTCATATAAACCTAATTCTCAAACTTGAGGGTGCATATCAATTTTTTGTGCATTGTTGTCGTAATGTGCTCATAAGCCTTGGCAATAAAATCTAATGAGAAATGAGCTCCTCTAATTGAGTCTGTAACTCCCTCATCTCAGCATGTGCCATACGATAAGGTACACGAGATATCAGTATTGCGCCTGGCTGCAACTCGTTGCAGAACTCAACCTCTTTCACTAGAGCTAATCAAGATATATCCTAAAAGACATCATGATATGTTAAGACTACTCTGGTCTCACACAAATCGGCACCCTGATCCCGCAACAACACCTCCTCCACATATGAAAGATATGTGCACGTAAACTGGTTCCCTTATGAGGTCGCTACAACCAACTCAGTCCCATCGGATGCTTGCAAACTATCTGTTTTACCAAAACAGTAGATACTGATATGGCAGGAAAATAACCAATCCATACCAAGGATAATATAAAACTCAGACATGCGCAAGATGATCAAGTCAACTATGAACACAAATTCGTCGAGGCTGACGAAACATCTCCTACAAATACTCTTTAATGGGGACACCTCACCTAAAGGAGTAGAAACTGACAAAAGAATATCTAAAGGCTGTGCCACTTGCTGAAGTCTATCTAAAAAAACATACGAAATAAAAAAATGTGATGCTCCTGAATCAAATTGCATACGTGCTGGGAATGAGTTCATAAGGAATGTACCTTCCATTACGGCCCCGCTCGCACCATGGTCACATGGCACGACTGCATAAACTCGGTCGAAAGCTGTAGACTGCCATGCAAAAGGATCTAGAATGTATGGAACTATCTATCCCTACGCTACCTCCTAAATAGCGTGCACTTGACCTTCTATCCTCGGAACTGCTGGTGGTACCTCTAGTCTCGGCTGCCGGCCTTAGTATTAGTTTTGGGGCTTATCCTAACCCTTATCTTACTAGCCTCCTGCTAGTGCATTGCGACACTCTTCTACTCTATGATTGATCTTATGGCAATGGAAACAAGCACACTAGAATCTGCAATGCTATCGTGCTCTCTGATTCTGCTTTGGTCCCTTCTTATGAGGACATTGCTGCTATTACTGTGAACCCTAACCCTGCTACTAGGGTCCTCTGGATCCTGAAAAACATCTCTTGCCTTTTCTTTTGTCTCTGGCTTATCCCTCTTTAAAATTTCCCTCTCTGCCCTTTTGAAATATAGCGGTCTTAGTCTCCTGTGAAATGGCGACGTCGGCTACCTCTCGCACTGAATGAAAAATCGTCTAGACAAGAGATAGCTATGTAAGCTAGGGTGAAGTCCCATCAAGAACATCTGAGTCTGTCGCTCCCCTGTATGCCACATGCCCATAAACCTGAGTAGACCCATAAACTTGCTTTCATATTTTGTCACCAGCATATCTTCCTACTCCAGTCGGGATACCTCTAACTCTTTTGGGGCCTTTGCTGCTAATGATACTTACTGCCCGTCAAAGAAGTACATGAAATCCTCCCAAGTAAGAGTCATTCGTTGCTCCGGTGTGGATTGGATGCTATACCACCCTCTAATGTTGGCCTTGAGGCTGAAAGCTGCCAACCTCTTTTTCTGAACTGAGTCGATGTTAAGTATATCTAAAATGTTCCCCATATCCTCCTTCTATTTATGGGCTGCAAGTATATCCGATGAACCTTAGAACTTTAGCACCATCATCTTCTGACATCTCTCCACCAAATGAAGCCAAGTCTCTTGCTCTGTAGCTCTGTCAACCACTGGTGGTGGTGTGACTTCTGGTGTTGCCTCTGTAATAGGCTCAGCTGGTATGGCTAGTGGAACTACGGTGGTAGTATTACTGGTAGAACCTAATTTGCCACTTGCTCCTCGAGTGCTGTCAGGCTGGCTATAATCAGAGCTATGAGGTCTATCAAATACTGTGTATCCTATTACAGCTCGAGCTCTGGCTCAGCTTGTCCAACTCCCTGAGTAAGGGCTCTACCATGACCACATCCTCGTCTCGACAACAATAAGTTTAGGAGGAGAGCTTGTTAGACATAGTAAATAAGTCCTCAATCATAAATAAAATAGCATATAGCAATAGGTAAGCATATCACATGGTATCCTCAAAATACTTTATAATTAAAGTAAGATAGTCACAAAAAATTTCTCAAAATTTTCGAGTTATGCATTTAACGGCCTCACTCAGTCTAGAAATTCCTAGCAAACTCTATACATGAATCCTAAAAAGCTCTATACTAGCTCCACGAATCGACACAGGATATCCTAAGAATGCTGGAACTAGAGCTCTGATACCAACTTTGATACCCCTAGTTTCACACAAGGCTATAATCCACGGTGAACCCAAGGATTTTAAACCTGCTATGCACCCAACTCTGTGCAATAACATGTTTCACCATTATAGAAATATCTCTCAAGTGGAATTAAATAAAAATAAGTGTGGGTACAAGCAGATAGAATAAAGATAATAATATAAGGAACACGATATAAAAAAGAGATATCCAATAATAAATGTAATCATGTTCTGTCACGCCCCTCTTTCCAAAATGCCGGGGAATCGGAACGTGAACAAGCCCATGACATATTAGATTGAGAAAAAATATACACAATTATTTTTTTTCCTCTTCTTCTTAATCTAATACGCTAAGCGTGAAATATATAGATCTTAATCACAGGTCCTCGATCACAATAGCAAGAATATAAAGACAATCCAGAATAAGAAATAAACATATTATCTATAGCAAATCATCCTAGACATAAAAATATGGGTCAAACATACCCTTATTACAAAAAAGGTCAGACTAGGAATAAAAAATACATAGTCCATAAAGAAAGTACTGTTAAAATACTAAATCCATCATCAACAAAAGAAAAGTACGGTAAAAGAAAGTACTGTTAAAATACTAAATCCATCATCAACAAAAGAAAAGTACGGTAAAAGAGTTTTAATGTCCAACTACTACTAAATACTAAATCCATCATCAACAAAAGAAAAGTACGGTAAAAGAGTTTTAATGTCCAACTACTACTACGAAAGAAAATCACTACGCTTCCGCTGGATCTTCTACTCCTTCTGCAAGGCACCCCTGCTAAGAATCCTATAGCTCCTGTACGATTCCGAATTGAAGCTGTCCGTCTCCTAAATCTAACGTATACCAGAGAAAATAGGTGTACATCAGCGTGCATGACACTCGGTAGGATCCCACAAGGGAGAAAATAGGAATGGTCGAATGACTAAGGCAAAAACAATGATAATAAATAGAAGCATACAGCTAGATACTAAAAACTAGACGAAATCCACTAATATTATATAATAGTCAAGAATCCAAGAAAAATTAACCAAGTAACAAGATCATGCAGCTAGCCATCAGAATAATCATCCAAGCAACAATGTCATACAACTAAATAGAATTAATACTTAAAAATGTACAACACAAGACGTAGTACGTCAAGCGAAATAATCCAAATAAGAAAATCCTCATGTATATACCATATGTCTCAAATTGTAGATAATTAAATATTAATCCTGATTTATATATGAAAAGAGATACAACTGATCTATATATGAAAAGAGATATGAAATTAAATTGAGAGTCAGAATCTTGCATATACTTAATTTACAGTATAACAAAAATTGTAAAGACCATTCAAAGAGAAGTGGGATCTTGCCTCGGGTTTTTGTCGAACGTATCGACGTTGTCGATGTGACGCTGATCTGATCTGAGCGCGGGTAGAGCACGACGTCTGACGGCAAATCTGAAGGCGGTGCATGTCGTCGGTGAGAAGGTTGTAGTGGAGTTCGACGGCGATGCTGGAGGTGGTTGTGGGGAGGACTGCTGCAGGGGGTCGGATAGCGGTATCGAGGAGAACGTTGGAGGACAGCGGTGAGGCTGGTGGTTGAGGGGACAGCGAGGGAGGTGGTTCAGGGGCTTGTCGGAGGGCTGATTGGCGATGGATTGAATGGCTTCGGCGACGCTAGAGGAGCTCAGGGTAGAGCTTGGCGGTCGAACTGATGTATGGTGAGCAAGGCAGCGGCGGCAAGGAGCTAGCGCGCGGGCTAAGGAACGTCAGGTCGGGAGTCAAGTGGCCACTGTAGTGCGCGGAGAGCGCGGGAAGGCTGGCGAGCTGGAGGAAGTGGTGGAGGCAAGCAGTAGCTTGGCTGCGGGGTGAGGGGCTAGTGTGACGTGTTTGGTCGGATCGAGGCGTAGACGGTAGCGTTGGAGAGGGCTGACGGTTGAGACGAGGCACGGAGGCTCGGCAGCGTGGGTCTCAGTCTGGCCAGTGCCACGTGAGATGGGGCGACGTGCCGAGTGTTGCCGGGTGACGAGCGTTAAGCCAAACAAGCGCCGCTCAGGCTGGTTGCGGGCTTGGCGGCGGTGATCTGAGATCGGAGAGGAGGACGGGAGTTCGAGAGAAGAGAAGGGAAGGAGCTATGATTGTGTGGTACTGGGTTTTGCGTTACGGTTATATATATATATATATAATATATATATATATATATATATCATCATTATATATATATATATATATATATAATATTAGTTAAGGTTAGAGTTAGGGATAAAAAATTAAAATAAAATAATTACGGTATTTTAAAAATTAAACTAATTACAGAATAATTATCTATAAATAAAAACGTACATGTTGTGCTATTGTAACAGTTGATACGAAATAGTTGAAATATACGCATATTGTACAATTAAACAAGAATAATTAACAAATAAAATATATTTACATATATTTAATAATCAAATATTTATGGAATAATTATGTACATAGTAAAACGTATCAGTTATGTTAATACGATAGCTGATACGCAATAATTAAAATAATACAATAATTTACACGAATAATATGTAATTAATAATTCAATATAATACACGAAATAATATGTAATAGTAATAATAATACAACGTATTATTTAGAATAATACGTAATAGTACTGTTAACATAACAGATTAATTCCAAAGATTTTTACTGCACAAAATAAATTTATAAATATTAAAATTATTTAAATAAATATAAAATTACAAAAAATTAACAAAAATACAAATACAATTCTAAAATTAATAATTATTTATTTAAAAATACTATAAAATTTTTTTAATTAATATTAAAATTTCACGGTCATTACATCATATCCCCATTAAAACAAATTTAGTCCACGGAATTAAACCCAAAGACATGGTCAGGGGATCCACATGCGTAGCACTGACGAAGTCGCTTGTGGCACTCCTGCTGGGTATGCCCATCATGGCCATAATAAGAACACTTCATTGAAGACTAGCCGCGGGTCTGCACTCCAGGGTGCTGATAAAGATGCACGAGAG
>NW_017972888.1:0-8108 GCF_001876935.1 Asparagus officinalis | reverse complement strand
TGGCTGGCGATGAGAAAACTGCTATCGCTGCGGATTCTGCTGCTGCCTCGAAGGTGTATGCTCGCCATCTCGGGCCGGAGCTGCTGGTGTTCTGCTCTGGATCACATGTGGGTCTTCAGGTTCCTTTTGCACGCTCTCAATCTTGCTTGCTGCATCTACTACTACATCTGTTGACCCTATAGTTTTGATGATGATTTGACAAACAATTTATTACTAATAAGTTTTTCTAGTGTTTTGTGTTTCTTTGTTCTCTTTTCAGGTATTTCAACACGCGTCATTAAGATTCAAGTTCATCTGCGTGGGTTTTCTTAGGTATATGATCAGTTTTCTTACATATATAGTATGATTATATCTAAGCTCAATATATATACACTTAACACGATTTTTGACGTTTTCTATCATATAGATGATTTTTCATTAAACGTTGTTAAAATATCTTTATCTCTTGTTTACAGCTCTCTCATACTTTATTATATACATATAATATATGCACAATATATATATGAATATTTACAAGTCCTATATCAACTTTTTCACTTTCATAAAAATACAGGTTTTCTAAGCATTTTTTAAAAACAGGTAGTTTTCACAAACGAAATTTGTTTTTCCAAAAATTCCTTTTCAAACATGTTCATTTCATCATTTATAAACTTTCCCCAAAGTTTCACTATTTTTGGATATGAATTGATAACAAATTTTCAAAACTGCCCAAAACCTGTCTTTTTGCCCATATCAGATTTCGGTCGATCGATACGGTCGACCCGACGGTATCTGGTTTCTGAGAAATTTTTCAAGAGTTTTCCGGTCGACCGGAATTTCCGTCGGCCGACCAAAATTTCCCTTCGGTCGACCGAAATTTGCGTCGGTCGACCGCCAGCTTCAAAACATGTTTTCTCAGGGTTTTTTGAACTAATCGGTCGACCGTATCAGTCGACCGACGAGTTGACAAACTGAGCCTAACGGCTAGTTTTTCAAATGGGCTTTTTTGGTCTTTCACCTATTTCTAGCTGTTGTATTGGGTGCTATATATACCCTATTGCTGCTCTTCTTCTCTATCAATCAAGAAATCCAAGTTTACTGTTTAGCAAGATATTAATCACGTTTAAGAGCTGTTTAAGAAGTGTTTCGTTAATCTGTTTTCAAGAGAAAGTTTTCTACAACAAGAAGAGGCTCTCATATTCCATTGGGATCATATTCTTCAGCTCCTCTTGTTCATTGAGAAGTTTTTCTAAACTCTTTCCATATAGCTTACTATTTCACTTTTATTTGATTAGCTATATTCATTAAATTATTTATTGAGTTTTATTCACTGTTATCACACACACTTATTGAGCTTGATATTTTCATATTATATATTGTGGGTTGTGGGGTGTGATTTAGTGAGTGTGAGCTTCATTGTGTTCTCACTTATTATTTGAGAACAAAATGAGAACAAATCATTGTATTTAACTTTTATTTGTGAGAATCACTTGTAATACACTTGTACACCGAGAGAAGTGTGAGGAGAGAGAGACGGGGTCAAATCCAATAGGAGTGGCGTCGATTGACGAACCTAGGGAGAGGTTGTAATCGAGCACTTGAGGAGGAGGACACGGGCTAGATTCCTACACTTAGTGTGTAAAGTGTGATTGTTGAGTGATTGTGTAGTGTGAGAGTTTTCGGTGAACTTGTAAACCGAGTGTGTAGAAGTTCCGGCTTCCAAACCGGATTGTGATAGTGGATATCTCCTCGAGGTGAGGAGCGGGGACGTAGGTCGTGGGGACCGAACCTCGTAAACATATCGTGTGTTTGTGTTTTGCTTATTGTTCATATCCATCTCTTGCAAGAACATATTGATCTATATAATTTTAATTAGCTTTTAATTGGAATTAGATTAGCATAAGACCCTAATCACCCCCCCTCTAGGGTCTAACAATTGGTATCAGAGCTTGGTGCTCTTTGATTTAAGGACTAACCGCCTTGAGTTAAAGATCCAAGTTATTTTTTAGTGCTAATCTAATTTTGGTTAATTGTGCTTCTTGCATTTCATCTCTATGGATATAAATGATTCATCTTGCTTAGGATATGCTATCAATATTGCTCCTCGTTTGGATATTTTTCCCTATGCTCAATGGCGTATTAGATTTAAACTTTTCGTTCAATCTAATCAATTTGATCTATGGAAAATTATTGAGGATGCTTATGTTGTTCCTATTTTGGAAAAATCAAAATGGTGTGACAATGACAAAAGATTGTTTAACATGAATAAACTTTTGTTAGAATATTTGATTAGCGCTTTTCACTCATCGTTTTCTAACAAACTTGCTAATTTTGATAGTGCTTATGCTTTATGGAAACTTATTGAAGCACATGAAGGAAAATTGGAGGCTATTCAACAAGCGTTGGAAAATCCCGCTTTGAGCTCTAAGGAAGCCTCATCCCCATGTACAATACCACTAGGTAATAACCCTAGTGAGGTATGCGATAACGATGATATTATTACTTTTGATGAACTTGCTCTTGAGTTTGAAAAATTACACAATAGCTATATTGATGTAAAAAGTAAGTATGTTAATATAAAATCTATTCATGAAACACTAGCTACTAAGTTTAATTTTATTGCAAATGAAAATATAATTCTTAAAGAATGCAATGAAAATTTGAAAATTAAAAATGCTAGTTTGCTTCATGAAAAACGTGATGCTATGTTAGAAGTAGATAAGTTAAAATCTATGATGAGTAATCTTGTTTATCCTACTTCTAGTAGCAATATTTGTATGCACAATGATGAGTTGAATCAAATGAGAAAAAGAATATCTACCTTAGATTCAACACTAAATACTTGTATTGCTAATAATAAAAAGCTTATGGACTTATGTGCAAAGGTTAATGTTAATTCTTCCAAGAAACCTATTCACTATGCACATATGTATGACAAAATTCACAAATGTTCTATTTGCGGTCTTAAAGGCCATTTAGCTCAATTTTGTCATAATGCACCAAAAATTGACAAGCCTACACATGATTGTGCATCCCATCAAGCTTCTTCATCACATACACATGTACACACACATAGTGTAAATCATAAACATGCTCATGTGTATAAATGTGATTATTGTGGTCGTTTTGGTCATTTGGCCATGTTTTGTTTCGATTTGAAAAGAAATTCTCGTTTGCAAAATAATTACAAAGGAAAATCTATTTTTGCAAATGAACCACGTGCATTCCATTTCGATCAACGTAAACCATTCAAACATCTACATTGCACAAATTGTAATCGTATGGGTCACGTTTACAATTTTTGTTTTGATCGTATTGGTGCACAAAACACGCCCAAACGGGTTCATAACCCTAGGGCCTTGGATTTAAATGATAGGGGTCATGTCCCAAGTTCTAGTGGTACTAAAATGATTTGGGTACCAAAAAGACTTACATAGTATTTCTTTTGTTTTTTGATGGTTTGATTTGTTTTATTTTTTTTAATAATTGATTTTTAAGCGTTTAATGACAAATTATACTCTTTATATTTATATATTTTTTTATATAATTATTATATATATCTTATAAAACCTTTAATATGTTATAAAACAAATTTCCAAAAGGTTTACTTTGAAAAAATCTCTCAAAAACAAATTTTCCTTTACCTGTCTCTTTTACCCTCCCTCGGTCGACCGACCCGGTCGACCGACGATCTTTCTGTAATCGATTCGGTCGACCGAAATGAAATACTGTATATATCTTATAAAACCTTTAATATGTTATAAAACAAATTTCCAAAAGGTTTACTTTGAAAAAATCTCTCAAAAACAAATTTTCCTTTACCTGTCTCTTTTACCCTCCCTCGGTCGACCGACCCGGTCGACCGACGATCTTTCTGTAATTGATTCGGTCGTAGGGTTCCAAATTTTTTCGGTCGGCCGTTTGGATTCAACCGCTGCTACTTTCAATCCTTTCTCATCAGTTTTGTGGGTAATTTCTTCCTTTACCTTTTGTTTTTTGAGTTCTTATGTCTACTTTCTCATCTAGGGTTTTAGTTTTAGGGCATTTTGTTAATTTGCTCTAAATTTATTTTTGTTTACAGGAAATTGAGAAAATTTCTTCTATCTGTTTAACCCTAACTCATCATGCCTCCCAAACCCCCTAAAAAGAGATCAAAACCAGAGTCTAGTTCCTCATCTATAAAAGCCTCACATTATGAGGATTATCTACTCTTTAAATCTCTTGTTAGGAAATACAGGGAACTGTGCAAATTGAAAATCATTCCTACCAGATATATCAAATATTCTGAGTTATTCATGTATAACACTGAGTCTATCCTTCACAATGTTGGGTTAGACAGGTTGCTAGATGAGGGACATAAAGTTCCTTATTATCCATTTCTTGTTTATCTGTTTTATGCGAACCTGTCCACAACATCTTCTGCTGATGGTAGTTTAACCATTACATCATCAGTGAAAAATGTTGAAATTACCTTTTCTGCAAACAAACTTGCAGGGATTCTTAATATCCCAACAAGTGACGTTCATCTCATGTCTGTTGATGTTGGTAATCCAGATGTTAACCCACTCATGTTTAAGCATGGTTGCTCTTACCCTATGAGCAACAATTCTCTTAATCCTAATGCAAGACTCATTGCCAGAATTATTGCTCAGAACTTAATTCCCAAAACCGGTAGCTTTGATCATTTCGCCTCTGATAAAATTAATGCTGTTTACGCCATTTTTGCCAAAATCAAAGTAGATTGGGCAACTATCTTTGTAAATAATATGGCATCAAAGCATACAAAGTTTCTACCTTTTGGCTCCTTTCTCACCCTCATCTTCAAACACTTCAATGTTGATCTTACAAATGAACCCAAGATTGAATCTACGAGAGATTTCTTTGATAAGGTCTCTCTTTCTAGAATGCAGATGGCCCTTGACTCCACTCCTTCATCATCTTCTCACTCCCGTTCTAGAGCCTCAACCTCTTCCACTTCTGATATTTGTGACCGTCTGGATCGCCTTGAGACTCAGTACTCAGGTATTCAGAAGCAAGTCTCATCTATTCAGAAGGATGTTAGGACTATTCTTTCATTTCAGCGTCAGTCTCTCGGGATCCCTTCTAATTCTGAGTCTGATTCTGGTGAAGATTCTGCTGATGGCTCAGGCTCTTCTGATTCTGGTGGTCATGATGATGGTGGTGATGATAGTGGAGATGATGGTGGTGATGATGCTGGAGATGACTGATTTGAGTTTCTTTATGTGATGGTTATCTTTGTTTTTAATGTTCTCTTTTGGAGATGACTGATTTGATAACTCTGTTTTATTTGAGTGTAATAACTCTATGATACTTTGTGGAACAAACTATGTATGGTTTTGTGTGATTTTTTATTTACTATCTTGTGAACGAATCCATGTTTTGTGCAAAACTATATTGCTTCTAATGCTTATGTGATATTTTGTGGCCTATTGTGTTTAATTTATTTCTTTTATAAATCAATGCATTGTTGAAACAACATTCATAATTTGATGTGTGGTAAATATTAGTTGCCTGTCATGAGTTCTTTGCACTGTTTAGGTTTTATATATTTATGCAAATCTATGATGCTAAAATGATGTTTTGTTTATCATGTTATGATCAATGCATGGTTAAGACTATAATCATGTTTTTGTTTATAGAATTTGAATTACTTGTATTATTTATGCATATGTTTGATGAAAAGTTGTTGGTTTAGCTCCTGTATGTATGTTCAATAAATGTCACTTAGTCTATTTGACAGGGGGAGCCTTTGACATACAATTCTTTATTTTTTATCTATGCTTATAAGCAGGGGGAGTATTGCTCCTATCTTTCATTTTTCCCTTTTTGATGTTGTCAAAGGGGGAGAAAATACCACATATAGCTTACAAATTGATTCTTTTATATATATATATGGTCTTGTTATGATTTACTTTTGTTTTGGCTTATATGTGGATTATCAGTATATATTTCATATTCATGTATAAATTATTTGCCATCATCAAAAAGGGGGAGATTGTTGACCCTATAGTTTTGATGATGATTTGACAAACAATTTATTACTAATAAGTTTTCTAGTGTTTTGTGTTTATGTTCTTTTTTTCAGGTATTTCAACACGCGTTAATCAAGCGTTAAAGATTCAAGTTCATTTGCGTGGATTTACCTAGGTATATGTTAGTTTACTTACATATATAGTATGATTATATCTAAGCTCAATATATATACACTTAACACGATTTTTGACGTTTTCTATCATATAGATGATTTTTCATTAAACGTTGTTAAAATACTTTATCTCATGTTTACAGCTCCTTCATACTTCACTATATACATATATTATATGCACAATATATATATGAATATTTACAAGTCCTATATCAAAGTTCACTTTCATAAAAATTACAGGTTTTCTAAGCATTCTTCAAAAACAGGTAGTTTTCACAAACGAAAATTAATTTTCCAGAAATTCTTTTTCAAACATGTTCATTTCGAAAGAAGAAGACCCTTTTTTGCTGCAGAAGACTCGGGCACTCCTCACTCCGGCAGGGCTTCGCCTAGGCTCTCTCCAAGAAATCCTCCAAGGCCACCAAAAGAAATCAAGAGCGAAAGAAGAAGACCCTTTTTTGCTGCAGAAGACTCGGGCACTCCTCACTCCGGCAGGGCTTCGCCTAGGCTCTCTCCAAGAAATCCTCCAAGGCCACCAAAAGAAATCAAGAGCAAAATCAGGAGCCTCCTTGAAATGAAGGCCTAAGGGGCCTATTTATAGGAAACCAAGAGGGGGGGGGGGGGGAAAAGGCCCTTGGGGTGGTAAAAGGTGTGTAGGGGCTGAGGACACCCCCTTGGGGTGGTAAAAGGTGTGTAGGGGCTGAGGACACCCCCTTGGGGTGGTAAAAGGTGTGTAGGGGCTGAGGACACCCCCTTGGGGTGGTAAAAGGTGTGTAGGGGCTGAGGACACCCCCTTGGGGTGGTAAAAGGTGTGTAGGGGCTGAGGACACCCCCTTGGGGTGGTAAAAGGGGTGTAGGGGCTGAGGACCCCCCCTTGGGGGGGTAAAAGGTGTGTAGGGGCTGAGGTGTCTTGGTCTTGCCAAGACACCCCTCGGGTGTTTCGAGCTTGCCGAGACTCCTTTTGAGGTGTTTTGTTGGTTCCCCTGTATATTCTTCGTCCGGATTTGGATTTGAGTGCTTGGCCGAGACACCCCTGGGGTGTCTTGGTCTTGCCAAGACACCCCTCGGGTGTTTCGAGCTTGCCGAGACTCCGTTTAGGTGTTTTGTTGGTTCCCCTGTATATTCTTCGTCCGGATTCGGATTTGAGTGATTCCGGATGCGTTGGATGCGCGACGAAGAGTTTGACCCGCTCTGGTGATTAAATTATCTGTAGAGTGGTCAAGGCATGAAGGGCGTTGTCCTTTTTGTGAACAGTGCCGGGTTCCCGATTGGTCCGGGTCTTCGTGATTCCGAAGTCCTATCCGCTCATGTAACTCCTCGATTCACTTCAGTCGTTTGTCGACGTCGATTAGGCTCATGTGGATTGGATGGCGACGTTCATCGTCGCTCGTTAACACTGAACCGGTTGTGGAGAACTATAGGCAATTTTTGATGCCTACAGATACCCCCTCCAAAGTGTTCCTGACTCGTTTCTTTTATAGAAGAGGCTGGAATACTTTGGATGTGATTGATCTGGCCTTCAGTCGGCGTAGTTAGCTTCAACTCTTGACTCTTTCGATTTTCGATCTATCCGATGCTTTGACGAATAGCCGAGGTTCTTCCGGCGCTGCGTTTATCGTCTGGCCGTCGTCGGAGTCTCGAGTCTGCAGCTGATGAATTGAGTTTGGCTCGTGTCATTGAGTTGACTTTGAACTACCTCCGCCACATTGTGCTGGCTTAGGGTTTCGGATCCCCGTGTGTTGGCTTTTTATCGCAACGCGTTTTCGAATCGTCAAACGTTGACTTTTGTCACAACGCGTTGACTGGCGTTGACCTAGGGTTACGCGTTGACCGGCGTTGACCTTTAGGGTTTCGAATCGTCAAACGTTGACTTTTGTTGCAACGCATTGACTGCCGTTGACCTAGGGTTACGCGTTGACCGGCGTGGACCCTAGGGTTTCGAATCATCAAACGTTGACTCTGA
>NW_017972887.1:11526-38020 GCF_001876935.1 Asparagus officinalis | reverse complement strand
CCACATGAAACGCGTATAAAATGAAGCAAGGCGCTCGCTCCTCACTCTCTCCGATTCCTTAAAAAAAGGCGGCTCCTTTTTCCCGCTCCACTAAACCCCAAACAAATTCCCCCCTTAAAAATCTAGGGTTAGGGTTTCGATCTCGTCTGCAACTCCATGGCAGGGCCAGCCCTACCTTAAGATCCTGTTTGGATTGAGGGTAATGGGGGTGAGGGGAAGGGAGGGTAACTTTTAACCTTGTTTGGGAAGTAAATATAAGAAGTTAATAGGGGTGAGGGGAGGTGAAAGGAGGTGAGAAAATACCGGGATTTCTTCCCCCTCCCCCAATTTGGTGTGTAATGGGGGTGTAGGTAAAGAGGGGGAATACAACAAATGTAGAGAGACATATTTACCCATAGCTAAGATCAAAATCTAATATAACTTAATAATATGTGAGGGTGTTTATGCCAATTTATATACATTCACTTCCCTTCCCTTCCCGTTATTACACTTTCCAAACGGGGTGAAATAACTTCCCCTTGATTCACCTTACTAATTTCCCAAACAAGTTTTAGAAATTCTCTTCCCTTCCCTTAACTTAACTTAACTTCCCGTAGGTTCCCCTAACTTCCCTTCACCCACTCCAAATCCAAACAAGCCCTAAGGCAAGTAAGACATCTGCCTGGGTAAGGCCCACCCACACTCAACTCTTTAAGTCCCTCAGCCTAAACCCTAACCCTATTTCTTTCTCTCTTACTCCCACCCCCTCCCACCGCCTCCTCTCTTAAACATCAAGATCAAGTGATTAAACTCAGTCCCGATCTCTCAAACATCAAGTGATTAAACTGATAAACTCTCCCGACTCTCCGCTCCGGTCTCCCCCCGTTCTTCGCCTCTTCCTACTCCCACCGCTAGCCACAGCTCCGCTCTCGCGGCACCGCCGCCAATGGCCAGCCTCTCTGGATAAAAAAAACAGAGATTTTTCTGGTAACTCCTTCGCCGCCGCCAATGGCCAGCCTCTCTGGATAAAAAAAACAGAGATTTTTCTGGTAACTCCTTCGATTTTTTTCAAAACCCATGATTTATTTTTGCATGCAACTGTCTGAGATTTTGATTTCTGATATGGGTTTTAAATGTTTAGATAGAAAATGGGTTTGACGTCTCGATTTTGAATTTTTGATCTTGGTCTGGCTTTAGGAAAGTCGTAATTTGAGTGATTTTTCCTAATTATTGTTGAAATTAGGGTTGAAATCTGGACTGCAAGGAACTGAAACAGATGATTTGGGCGTAGACATGGGGTTTAGGGTTCAGTTTTATAGAAGCCATCTTTGTTTCCTTTAGATTCCAAAAGAAAGGGAAAAAGATCAAATCTTTTCTAAAGGAAGTCACTTACTACAGTATCCTGGGTAACATCTGAGATAAGAACAGAGAATGCAACTCCTCAAACCTACTTGTTCTCAAACCCGCATATTTCCTAGAATTGCACTTCAATCCTTGACGAAAGATCCCATTGTTCCAGCTCCCAACGCCCCTGTCTTTAAACCAAGAACTGTTCTTGATAGTCAAGCTTTGAAAATTCATGGCAGAATTTGAGAAAACGGATCAAACCCAGATAATAAAAGATTAAAAATTTGACATCAAAGGCTTTGAAATCTCAAATGGATATCAAAGTTGAGAGCTTTGCTAGTTACTTCAGAGGGGTTTAATGAAAGAAGAGTTATAAGAAGACATCTGTGTGGCTTTCATTTTAATGCCATGTTAACTAGTCACGTTAAACTTGGAACTTACTCCTTTTGTTTATTATTTTTGTTTGTTTTAATTTTATGTGTGTTTTTGGTTAACGTGCCTTCACAAATCGTGTACTTCTTCTTTGAAATTAATTGTTATTAGCAAGTTATCCGTTAAATCTTTATCTCAAACTAGATGGGAAAGTCGAATTGAAAGTGTTAAAAGCAATAAAATTTTAAGCTCCAAATATAAGAGATGCTTTGATTAAATTAACAGAAATTAGTGAAGATCCAAAGATAAAAAGTGAAGCTAATAGCTTAGCAATTTATAAGATTGAAAATTTTGAATTCTTATTAGCTATGAATATTTGGTATGACATACTGTTTGTTGTTAATTCAGTAAGTAAAATCTTACAATCTAAAGATATGCATATTGATATTGCCATAGATCAATTAAAGGGTCTTATTGTATATTTAGAAAATTATAGACAAAATGGTTTTATGTCTACTTTAAATTCAACTAAAGAACTTGCTATTGAAATGAACGTATAACCTAAATTTCTTTTTAAAAATAGAGATTAATAGTCCAATTGATGTGCTGAACTATATAAAGTGGTTAGATTCTTTTCCAAATACTTGTATTGCTTATCGTGTACTATTGATTATACCCGTAACAGTTGCTTCTGCTGAAAGAAGTTTTTCAAAATTAAAATTACTAAAATCTTATTTAAGACCGACCATGTTACAAGATAGATTGAATGATTTAGCAATATTATCTATCGAAAATAATATGTTAAAAAATATTAAATATAAAACTTTAATTAGTAATTTTGCAGCTCAAAAGGTAAGAAGAATGAGATAAAATCTATTATGAGTTGCAGTGTTATAAAAAACGTCCTGGGCGGCCGCCTAGGCGCCCGCCTAGGCGGAGGCGATGCCCAGGACGTTTAAATGTGCCTTGAGCGGCCACCATTAGGCGCTGGGAGCAGCTATGCGGCCGCCCAAAGCTAAGCGGCCCGCTCCACTTAGAAAAGAAAAAAAAAAACGCTTAAAGCCCCAGACCCCAAACCCAAAACCCATAACCCAAACCCAAAAACCAAAAACCCAAACCCAAACCCAAAACCGACGTAACCCTAATTCTCATTTTCTCACTCACCCGACGCCGCAAGAAATTTCCATCGACCGAGCTCATCTTCAACCTCGTCGAACTGTCTTCATCTTCGTCGAAGCTCGACCTCGTCTTCAACCTCGTCTTCGATCTTCAACATCCGAGCTTCAACCTCGTTTCGAACTCGTCGAAGCTTCGTCTTCAACCTCCGAGCTTCAACCTCGTCTTCGAACTCGTCGGAGCTTCGTCTTCAACCTCCGAGCTTTGTCTTCAACCTCTGAGCTCGTCTTCAACCTCCGATCTGTTCCTCGTCGAAGCTCGAACTCGTCGAAGCCTCTCGATTCTCGAAGCCTTTGGGAGTCTGCTTCATCCCTGTAACAAGGTAAAGGATTTAATGTTATTTTCTTATTTTATTTATCATTTTACTATTTCAGACTTCAGTGATGACCTTTGATTTCAAGTTTTTTGGTTTAAAGGTTAACAACTTAACATTAATATGGTTTTGGTGTTTTCAGATCATCCGTGTAATTAAGATGAACAGAACAGACATTAAACAATGGTGTAAATGGGCAAATCAAGAAAGATTAATAACTTGAAACTTATGATGTGTTTGATGGAAAGGCATAATGTAAATGAGTCTGTTAAGAAAAGATGAACAGAACAGACATTAAACAATGGTGTAAATGGGCAAATCAAGAAAGATTAATAACTTGAAACTTATGATGTGTTTGATGGAAAGGCATAATGTAAATGAGTCTGTTAAGAAAAGCTAAATACTAGCTCTAACATATCAAATTAGCTCACCGAATTCATTAGTCATGTTAGTTTGCTGCTTCTGTTTTTTTGGGATGCTCACTGAATTCATTAGTCAAGTTTTTTGGGTTTATCAGCAGCTTGTTCCCTTTTGAGTCCAATATCATGATTCGTGTATCTTTGAATATATGGGGAAAGATAGTTTTACCTCTTTTAAATGTTAGAAAAGGTTCCCTTTTTGCTCAGTGCAGATATTGAGTTAAAAACTAGGTACCTGCTTCTGGTTAATCCCTTTTTGCTGTTCACACTTCTTTTTTTCTTTAATTTTTTCTTCTGTTCACACTCCACACTTCACACTTCACAATTTTGAAAATAGGAATACAATATGAATATACATATTTAATGAATGAATTATCGATATTTAATTTGGTAGTTGTGTTGGGAAATTTGATTGATCCTTCATCCTTGCAGCTTGCTACTTAACTAAGTATAATCTGTAAAAAAAGAAAAACAAAGTCAGTGAGCATTTTTGATTGAGTATATATATATTTATCTTCAAGTATCGCAATTAAAAATAGAAAAAAGAAAAAAATCGTCCAGAAACCGCTTAGGCGCCCGTCTAGGCGTCTAAGCGCTGGGCGCCAAGTCCGGCGCCTAGGGGCGCCCAGCGTTTAATGTAACACTGATGAGTTGTATCACTTAGGCCTCATCTAATATTTCGTCTTGGGCCCTAAAATTCCTAGGTACGCCCTGCTCCATGGAAAAGCTCTTGTCACCCCCTCGAGCCCCGTTCGCTTTCTTGCCGCCCTTTTCCTCCTCTCCCTCTTCGTCTTCGATCAGCATACGATCAGGCCAGCTAGGGTTTCGGATTCAGCCCACCCCTCCTCGGCGATTCGAACCACTTAGGGTTTCGTTGAGCAGTTCAGAAGGAGTCACGACTACGAAGGTAAAGATCTCCATTCCCGGTTTCTTGGCTGGGGAATTTTCACGAACGCAACCCTTGCCTTTTATTGACTGCATGCTTGTTTTTTGTTTTTTTTTGATTATTTCGTTGCTAAGTTTTCTTAAATCATATACTATAATCTTGAAATGTTTCTCAAAAGTGGCATCTTTTGGATTTTTGAATAAAGATATGATTTTTTTATAAGTTTACAGGAGGGAATATTTTGGTAAAACTTTTAGTAAAAAATAAATATCATATGGTATAGGTCATTTTTTTTCTTCTTCGGAATTTGTAATGTAGGGCTCCACTGTTGTATTTTGAATTTCAGGTTCTTAATTTTTTTAAAAAAATAGAGATGATCCTTTGGCAGTCCCCAATTTATAGGTGGCTGTATTCCATCCAATAATTGGGCTTGTGAATCTTCAATGATGATTAAGTTTGATCCGGAATGATCTAATTTTTTGGTGATCAGTTTTCTTCAATTTTCCTCATATTTGGACAACTGGTTGAATATGTTTTGGCTGTGTAAACTTTAATGTTTTGGCTGTGTGAACTTTAATGTTTTAGATGCAGCATCATCGTGAAGAGGAGGTTGTTGATCTTGAGTCTTTTAGCATTATGGCTTTATCACCTTTAGATGGCCGATATTTGTAGAAAGTCAAGGATTTGCACCCATTCTTTAGTGAATATGGGTTAATCCGTTACCGTGTAATGGTTGAGGTAACTTTCATTAAATTCTCCTGTAAGAATACATATTCAATAAGTATTTTTTTATTCAACACCAGTGCACAGTGTTAGTCTTACATTATGTTTTTTTAAGAATAATGGTTTTTCTGTGAACCGTTGGGATATTTATATTTGATATGCATATCTGACAATAGTACCCCTCTTCTAATAAATTTGCATATGATGTAGTATTAGCAGTTTCTGTATGAGTCCATCGAACATTGTTTATTTAGGTCATGCTTATTAGTGTGCTTTCTTTTACAATTTGACAAAACGTCCAGCCTCTGCTTTGATATAGGTAGCAATCTTCATTAAAACTTGTTATAATGTAGTCATGTTTTGGGTAATGGAGAAAGAGGTAACTTACAAGTAAAAAAGGTTTACCTCTTTCTCCATTACCCATCAAGATCTGACAAAGCTGGCCACTGTAGTTATATTTTTATGTTGGCTACTTAGTGCAAAATGATAATCTGAAGCGATTCTTTTTAGGTAAAATGGTTACTAAAATTAACAGAAATACCTAAAATCAAGGAGCTTCAAAACTTTAGCGAGAATGCTAGGTCTTATTTAGAAAGTATAGTTAGTGGCTTCAGCAAAGCTGATGCTCTGGAAGTGAAAAAGATTGAAAAAGTAACTAACCACGATGTTAAAGCAGTGGAATACTTCTTGAAACAGAAATGTCAATCCAATGCTGAGATTGCTGAGGTGAGTTTTTGATGTTCCTTGTTGTGGGTACTCTATGCTTCCTCTTTTTATAACTATGACTAACTATGATTTCAAAGATTTCATTTGATACTCTATGCTTCCTCTTTTTATAACTATGACTAACTGTGATTTCAAAGATTTCATTTGATGCTTAATATTTGTCATCAGATTCTACAAAATTCTTTTTTAGGTACTGGAGTTTTTTCATTTTGCTTGTACATCAGAGGATATAAATAATTTAGCCCATGCATTGGCACTGAAGGAGGCGTTCAACACTGTCATATTTCCTGTGATGATTGAGTTGTTGAATGCAATATGCAAATTAGCGAAGGAAAATGCTCATATCTCCATGTTGTCTCGCACTCATGGACAGGTATTTTCAGTTCTAGATGAGAGGCAACTCTTGTTATAACGGAATACCAACTTTTTGTTGATTAGATGTTATCTACCCTTTTATTTGTGTTTACACATAGGACATAGTTTATTGTATATATTGATTAAAAAAAAGAATCAGAAGCTTTTAGACTAAGAAAATGCAGAGAATGCTTCAAGGAAAAAGAAAAATTCTTTTTTATTTCCATGAACTAATTTATTTAGCAATCCTAAATTCTTAATGAAATTTATCCTAAATGGAGAAGGGATGCTACTGACAAGAGCACGTTTAGAGAAGGATTAGAGAAGTGGGAGTACTCAAAGAAAAACAAAGTACTCTTTGAGTTTAAAAAGTTAAACTTAATCTAAGGTGCACAGGGTAATATTCCACTAAGAATTTTTCCCTAATGTCCTGGAGGTGGATCTTTTTTGGTTGAAATAACTCAAAAGATTTCTGGCTGGTCATTTCGGTGAAATTTTTTTATATAAAAGTTATGTTTTTTTTGGGGGGGCTTATATAGAAATAATTAAATAATGATTACATACTGAAACTCTGGAATTTTCTACATGGGCCTAATACATCATGTATAATACTGGTTTGATAAAGATTATACTGTCTATCTTTGTTCATATATGTTTGCAGGACATGTTCTACATTCCTTTCTTCATGAGTTTTTAGCTTGATGCTATGAAATAAATTAAATGGAACCTTTTCAATTTGAAGGTTAAAAATAATATAATCATGTCTTTTTTTTTCTGGCCTGTCACACTCTTATTTAGTCCTACATCGGAAAATGAGTGAGAAGTTAAGTTGCTTAAATAGGTAAGCCCAAGACTCAAGTGTAACATCAACTAGTCGATTTTGGCAGTGGGTTGAGCCAAACGTGTTACACTTAGTGGGACCCACGGCTTGTTTTGCACCAATGGGCCCGGCGGCCCGGGGCGTGACAAATTGTATCAGAGCAGTTGCGAGTCGGAAGGGTGGAACTAACGCCTCGTTTGGTACGCGGGAATAGACTCAAATGAGAATGGAATGGAAGAAGGGATGAGATGGAATTAATGTGAGAATGAAATAGTCATTCTCATTCTCACGTTTGGGTGTAATTTATAAAATGAAGTGGGAATGGACGTATTTTAAAATTGTATATTTTATTGATTCTCATTTAAGTGGGAATGCTCATTCCCTATCATTTCATGTATATTTTATTGATTCTCATTTAAGTGGGAATGCTCATTCCCTATCATTTCATTGGGAATGCTCATTCTCACATAAAGTGAGAATTGATGAGAAGTAAGAATGTGCATTCTAACTTCAAAAAAAAGGGTGTGTTTGGTAGGAAGGAATGAGAAGTGAGAATGACCATTCCATTCCACCCCATTTCCACGTACCAAACAAGGTCTAAGTGTTATGCGGGGCTAAGTGCTAGATTGCGTGAGTGCGGCGGGAGCCACCTCTAGAGTCCAAATAGCCTAGTGATACCGTGATGTGCCAATTGTTATGTCACGATGAGGACGTCGCTTATGTAAGGTGGGGTGTTCGTGACACTCCTATTTAGCCCCACATCGGGAAATGAGTGAGAATTTATGTGGTTTAAATTATTTAAGTGTAACATCGGTTAGTCAATTTTGGCAGTGGATTGAGCAAACAACACGTTACACTTGTTGGGTCCCACGGCTTGTACCGCACCAATGGGCCCTTCAGCACGGGGCGTGACATGGCCAATAGTAGAAGCGAACATATACTAAGTTGACTGCTCAAAGCAACTGAAATATCATATTGATAATTTTCATCGTTATGCTACAGGAATAAATGATTTGCTTTTGTAATAGGTTTATGTGGTTTAGTTCTGATATCTTCTAACTCCCTTTGTAGCCTGCTTCACCCACTACTTTGGGAAAGGAGATGGCAAATTTTGCTTTCAGACTAAGTGAAGTAGGGAAGACCTTTAAAGAAGTGCAACTTTTGGGCAAGTGTGCTGGAGCTGTTGGAAACTACAATGCACATAAAGTTGCATATCCTGATATTGATTGGCCAACTGTTGCAGCTGAGTTCGTGACCTCTTTGGGGTTAGGTTTCAACCCTTACGTGACACAGGCATGTTTATTTACTTCTACTACTTTTCTCTTTGCAAGGTTTTACCTATCTGATTCATCTGCTTGATGGATTTTTTTTTGCGTAATTAAGTAATGCATAGACGAGTTTGATATGGTTTTTTCTTTGTGGATGACTTGGATAGGTTTCATTAATGGGATGAGTACTTTATTTACCTGTTTTGACACTGTTGCTTGTATTCCTTGTTCTCTGCTTGATCTAGTTTACTAGTAAATAGTCCTCGCGAAGATTTAGGCAACTATACAAACTGTATACGTGTATAACTAATAGAGCCTTGGGATTTTCTTTAATATGAGTTTTGCAATCGACTCAGGTGATTGAAATGTAGGTTTTTTTTTGCCATTTCACGTTTCAAGAGTTTACAAAAGGTGATTCATATAGTAAGTAGATACTACCATGTGCATGCTTGATAATAAGTAGATACACTTGCAGGTTATCCATCTATCTTGGAATTACAGTACATTTATCAATTAGCCTATTCTACACCAACCAGTTAGTGCATAAATAATAATGGAATTGCAGCGCCAGCTAATAATTTTGTTAAGTTTGTGTTGTCTGAAAGGTTATGTCAATGTGGCCTATGAATGGAATGGCACTTGACTTGCATGCATACTCTCTTTCTGAGCCTGTTGCTTGCTCCGTATGCAGATTGAGCCGCATGACTATATCGCAAAGCTTTTCAATGCAGTTGTTCAGTTTAATAACATCCTGACTGATTTTGATCGGGACATATGGAGCTATATATCGTTAGGTTATTTTAAGCAGGTAACTTTCTTATGCTTGATCACATGCCCCTAAAATATTAGGACTTATTTTAGCTCCCAAACTTCCAATTTGGAACTAAACAATTTCATGATAATTTTGCTTTCTAGATGACCAAGGCTGGGGAGATTGGATCTTCAACTATGCCTCATAAAGTTAATCCCATTGATTTTGAGAATAGTGAGGGCAACTTGTGTTTGGCTAATGCTATTTTATCTGCTCTCAGCTCGAAATTGCCCATCTCTCGTATGCAGGTGTGTATCATTTACTTTTCCACCTTTATTCATGGTTCTTGAGGAGTACCTAATGTGAAGTTCAGTGCTATATCACAGTTCAAAAAACACGTCTTAGTGTTTCATTTTGGTGAAGTGATACTATACTTATTGCATGTGTAATCACTGACAGAGGGATTTGACCGATTCCACTGTTTTGAGGAATTTGGGTATTGGATCTGGGTATTCTCTCTTGGCATACAAAAGTGCACTACAAGGAATCCGGAAGCTTCAGGTTAGTAGTAAAATCTGTATGAGATGGTTATCACTAGAGAATTAGATATAAAGCTAGATGTGTTATTGGTAGGAAATGCGCCGCTGTCGTCGTTCTTTGCTTCATGTATGTTGTTTGTTCTGTTCTTGCTTTAGCTATTTGGGTTGGGCATATGTTGAATTTGAATTCGTCACTAATGCAAGATGCTAAATTCTGTGAATTACAAGATCATAGAAATGTGGATCCATTTCAAGATGAATTCTTGTCTTGCTGTCAACATAATTTCTATCCAATTTACATCCATCTAATAATATATATGATTTTTTCGGATGTTTAAGTTTTTTCCTATATAAGTATTTCTTTTCTAAAATTGTACTAACCATTTCCCTCAAAAATATTGTATGAACTATGTCTTTGCTATCCTTTTCAATTTCCTTTAGATCTATTATTTGAGATCCATAACTATGATATCTGGCATGATTCTTTTGAAAAAATTCTGTCTGTACGTCCTAGTAGTTGATGCGAAGAAAGATACATCTAAAAGTGGCAAAAGCTCCTTTTTTGCTCAATATGCTGCCGACGTATAAAGACAATCCCAATGTTAAACATTTAATCAAGTTTATTCTGAAACTTGCCCAAATTAGTTTGAAGTTTAAAGCTCATTATTTTAAAGTAATAATACTTTGATTGTTACATTTTTGATACAGTGCTATCAATAGTCTCATTCCAAATTACATATTTAATAATGACATAGACTCATGAAATTACACTGCTTTGTAACTCTCTGTTTTTTTAATTCTTTATTCCTCCCCATCATGTGTAGGTAAATGAGTCTCGTCTCAATGAAGACCTGGACCAGTGTGGGAGGTGCTTGCAGAACCAATACAAACAGTGAGTCCTGACAGTGCACTGCACTTTCCTTTAGACTTTATTATGACTGCTTTTGTATAAATTTTCTTTTTTCTGCTTTTGTTGGTTATATGATGTAATAAAGGTCTGCTTGTATGTTGTATTGTTTTTGAAGTTTGATTATAGGACATCTAATTCCAACTCCCCCAGCATTTTGACTATATGTTGGAAAGATTGACAGTCCAAGAGAGGGGTATTTTCACTTGAAAACAAATAGAATTATAATTACATTAAGTCTCAATACTGGTCTAGTTAAGAACTATTATTCTAGATTCCTCCTTAAGCTGGAAGAGCATATAGACCTGTCATTTTTAGCTAGTTAAATCTAAACAAAAAATCCCCCCCACCCCACCCCCCTCCCCCCCACCCAAAGGGAAACCGTTACCTATCTGTCTGAATTGACATGTGAAGTGACATTTTGCTCAATATCATTTCATAATGAAGTGACAATCAACCTTTATATGCTTCTTGTTCTCATGAGACTTAATCTGCACCATTGTCAATATAAACCAGAACCTGATTATTACGATGTATTTCCATTGCCTGAGGTAGAAACACACCTATCTCCTGATGAAGGTATTTAATCAACATAATCCCTCTAGCAGCGAGAGCCATAACTTGATAATTAACCTTAGCAATAAATCATGGCACGATAGTCTGCTTCATCGTGAGATCACCATATTTCCTCCAATAAAAGTACAATATCTGCCAACGAGACACTATCAAGAGTATCATTTGCTCAATCAACACCAAAATAACCAATAATATTAAAGATTAAAAGAGATCCTTGTTGCTGATGGACTCTCTCTTGTTTTCTTGCATTAGGTTATGCGCAGATACAACGTCCCAGAGGCATATGAGAAGCTGAAGGATCTCACAAGAGGAAGAGTTGTCTGCAAGGAGAGCATTCAAAAGTTCACTAATGGCTTGCAATTGCCAGAAGAAGCAAAGAGCGTTCTCTTGAATTTGACTCCCCAGTCATACATTGGAGAAGCAGAGAAGTTGTCTAAGTCTATCTACGATCATGTGGATTTGGTGAATGGGTTCAGGCTTTTATAGTTGTTGAAACAAACGTTGAATGAACGAGAAGAAAATTTTACTAATTGAACTCTTCATGGTTCATGTTACTTCCCCTTTGCATTTTCGTTATGAGCAAAGACAGTTGATACCACAAACTGTTTGTGTTTGTATTATTGTGTAAGCTTGCAAGGGTAAATTAACAAAAGGAAAATGAAATTGAATAAGCTTGTAGCATTATTGGGTGGTCTTTAGACCAGTGCAATCGGTTTCATTTGGTTCTTTTACTAATGGCCTGGAGGAAGAAAATTTCAAGCATGAGGCTTCAAATACTAGAAATGGATCCTGGAGAAGCAACACGAGTATGTTTCCATGTATTACTAAGTTCATTGTTATCTATATTGGCTGTTTTTAAACATGCTATTTACTATTGTTTGATTATAACTTACCGTAATTTGTGACCTTGAGTTGATAAGAAATCTGCAACAATCCCGACGATGATAGAGAAGAAGTTGGGAACTTCTGCTAGATGTTTTCCTTGCAGCCTTCTGTGAACCTGAGACAAAGATAAGAAATCTGCAAGCGTTTCAAGTTTATTGTTCGTGGCTGAAAGCATCAGCTTTGTTCAGGTTTTCTTGAGATATTGCAATTTCTTACATTTTTGCTAATGATAGGCGCTATTTTCTTAGTACTTACAACTGAAGGAAGATTAACCTTGCGCATCCAAGGGCTGTATAGTTGAATGCTTATCAGCTATTCTGCTCTTTGATGACATGCCTTCTTTAGTGGACAAGATTTTCTGCATTTCAATTCGTACATTTTTTAAATTTCTTTCTCCTCTTGATGCTGTATATGAGGTTGCGTCAAATTTCAGTTCTTTTATGGCCTACTGTTTTTAGTACGTATCCATTTTGGGAGGAATCTATTTGGCATTCTTTGATGACATGCCTTCTTTAGTGGACAAGATTTTCTGCATTTCAATTTGTACCTTTTTTTTGCCGTTTATTTCTTCTCTTGATGCTGTATATGAGGATGCATCAGATTTCAGTTCTCTTATGGCCTACTGTTTTTAGTGCATATCCATTTTGGGAGGAACCAATTTGGCATTTTTATATACTGGCTTGTTAGTTGGAATTGATTACGTTGCCAAGTGTTCGAAGAATAGCTCAAATCACCAGCTGAGTTCACTTCTTCTTTTAAGGTTTTTTGTTAAAGTGAGTTCATACTTCATACACTTCCCTTTCTGCGGATCATGAGCTGATATGCTTTGATGGAAGAGGTGAATTATATATCAGTTCTTTTGAATTGTTCTTTTATTAGTGGAATAGAAGCTAGTTACATTCTTTTGGATTTCATTTATGCAGCATCTTTCATGCATTGATTCTTTTGGTTATGTTTCATGGATACTAATATGCATTACATCGAGGGGGTATCCAACTATGCTCGTTTTGCCTTCTAAAACAAAATCTTGTTTCGCCTTGAGCCTTACTTGGTAGTTCTGGTTATTGCTTTTGGCAAATATAAACACTTAATTCGTCGATTTTAATAATGTTAACTATTGAGTGAAACTTCATACAAGAGATCTGAATAATAAACTTTCGTATGATTGCATAAAGTTAGAAAAAATGCACAAGTTCTTTCCATACTTAAGACTTCTAGATCTTTTTGTTGGTAGATTAACCTTCAGTAAAGGATTTGAGCTCATGTACTGGGAGTACTTGTGTGGAAATATACATTAGCATCAGAGTTCTCTAGTCTTTATAGGAATTTGGAGCAGTACTGCAAATATGAAAAATGTGAAAGGAGGATCTGACTTGAATCAATAACTTGTTGCCCATATTTCCGCAGGCTTAAATTTGCGGTTTTTCCCCCTCTAAGCATGAAGAAGGTTTGAAGATGTAGTGGTTGATGGGCTAAGTATAGAATAACTAGAGCTGTTAAATTTAGTATTATCTGGAAGATATTTAGCTACCAGAAGGTTACTATTGGGATTTCCATGAAAGATGCATACCTTATGGCAGGAAATTTTGGCATCTTTCAGATGTTTGTTAGGATTAATTAGCAGGATACTTTGGAATTTTCCTCAAGGAAATGGAATTTATGATGCATAATAGCTCTTAAAGCATATGCAAAAAGAATCTAATACCAATAAAGCATGCCTTAATATGGTATTAGATTTATAAAAGAACCAAAATGCAACCTGAGATTCAACTAAATCCTGAGCTACAGCAATTCACATTTTATCTTAAATCATCACCTAGCATTATTTGAGTTCGCTTTGATTTGAAGAATAAAGTCTATGCTCTGTTCTGCTAATTGATTGTTTTGAAATTCTAGTGGCAGTTGAAGCTTAGAGTATTGCAGAAGGTCTTATTGCTAGCCGAAAGTCAAGAACTCATGGAGATTCTTCTATTAATATATTATGACAACATTCTTTAAGTAATCTGAGGCCAGTTTGTTTTTCTTCTTCTTTTTTTGATGGAATGAGATACAGCGACCTTCTGCGTGAACTTTTGCGATCATACTGTGACCATGTAGGAGACTTCTGCCTGCATGCAGATCTTGCTACAAACTGCTTGCTGATAATTTTCGGTATATTTTTCGTAAATTGTTTGAAATATTTTGTTCACCGAGTTGTTCTTTGGTTTTTGGTTGCGTCAATATCATGCTTTGGATGGATATGGTGTTTCCAGGAACTTTTCTGTTTCTGTAAATTGTTTGAAATATTTTATGCACTTAGTTGGACTTGGTACAACCTCGACGGTCGTGATGTTCCCAGAACTTATATTTTGTAGATAATCTTCATTCTGCATGATTAATGATGGCTAAGTGCTGTAGGCTTTTGATTGCGGAGATGTTCAGTGGATTTATTAAGGTACAGGTTTTACTAAATCTAGTTGTTTGGATGTCTATTTTTTCCAGCAGTTCTTTTGTTCTGCATTCGCGCAAAACCTTCAAAAATGCTACCATGGTACGTGCATCTCCATGGGTTTGACTGAAAGATGCATCGTCTTTGGCTGAAAGATGTATTTTGGATCCTGCATGCATCGTCTTTGGCTGAGAGATGTATTTTGTATTCTCCTGGTACTTGTATTTGTGATCAACATGCATGAATCAGAATGTTTCGGTTGTTATATTGTAAGTCGGGGGGATTTGATTATTGGATTTTATTCCCCCCATGCAGGTTCCCCTCCTCTGTCAATTGTCTCCTTGATAGTTTGTTTTCATTTGAAATATTTGAAGTTTGTTTACCTGGACACTAATATTTATATTGCATTTTCGTTGCTACCCCTTTCGCAGGCTGCAATAGTAATTCTTCTTTATGCGATTTGAACAATATTCATGTGTTTTTTCCTTTTGAAATAAAGTATCTGGGTACTTGAATCTGTAAATATCAACAAACCTGTGTGTGGTATATATACTGCTATTGGTGGGACGAGAAATACAATTGCTTCTCTAGTTACATCAAAATATGCAAAATCAACATCTAAATATGCAAAAACAAAAATCACTCTAGTTCTTTCTCTAAAGTGCCTCAAAAGAGTATAGTTTGCTTCGAACTCGAAGAGTAAAATATTTGGGAAAACCTGTTGACAGTAGAAAGTTTATTGTTCTGTTGAATTTCGTGATAGCTGTTATATCAAGTTTTGATCATTAGTACTTGAATTAACTTAAGTTTCATCAGCTTAATATTCTGTTCTTTTCTCAGAAACAGTGCCTATAGCTTGGGATCTCATGCGAGTATTATTATGATAAGTATCAAGACTTTTGAGAAATGAAAAAAAGAGAAAAAAAGAAAAAAGAAAAGAAAAATGAGCTACTTGTTTTGCAGTAAGCAAGCCGACGTACCAAAAACAACCTGATTATCTCTACAAGTAAAGTTTCTGTCACTTATAACGCAACGTACCACCCAAATACTATTAGCGTTTTTAATATTTCATGAACGTTAGTTGTGGTGATTCTTGATAGGGTGCTGCTATATGGACCCCAAATAGGGGACCCAAGGGTGGACATGTGAGGTGTCCCCCTCGGAATGCATGATGCACTGTTCATAAACAGTGCATCATGCATTTAGAGGGGGTCACCTCACCTGCCCCCTGGGTCCCTTATTTAGGGTCCCTGAGGCATTTTTGTTCTTAATATTACATTCGTCATCAGATTTTGGTTACGTGACAATGATCTGGCCCTATCATGTTTAGTAAAAAAAATTAGTGAAATCACAAGTTCAACATATACGTTTTTATGAAACTTGTAACTAATTTTTGCTAACGTGTCAGCCATGTGATCTCGTCAACAATATTTTACAAAAGTTTGCAAAAGAACATATATTGATGACAATGATAATATTAATGACTATGGTTGATGATTTCTAAATATTAATGATCCGAAACGATACTTTAGCTAGCACATAAGGGACCTACAACAAAGTTTTGCCAAAAATCTATATGCATTATTAGATTATCCATCATTTACCTTCCTTTTAAAGAAAATATCTGATGAACTGAACCTAACCTCCACATGAAACGCGTATAAAATGAAGCAAGGCGCTCGCTCCTCACTCTCTCCGATTCCTTAAAAAAAGGAGGCTCCTTTTTCCCGCTCCACTAAACCCCGAAAAAATTCCCCCCTTAAAAATCTAGGGTTAGGGTTTCGATCTCGTCTGCAACTCCATGGCAGGGCCAGCCCTACCTTAAGACCCTGTTTGGATTGAGGGTAATAGGGGTGAGGGGAAGGGAGGGTAACTTTTAACCTTGTTTGGGAAGTAAATATAAGAAGTTAATAGGGGTGAGGGGAGGTGAAAGGAGGTGAGAAAATACCAGGATTTCTTCCCCCCCAATTTGGTGTGTAATGGGGGTGTAGGTAAAGAGGGGGAATACAACAAATGTAGAGAGACATATTTACCCCTAGCTAAGATCAAAATCTAATATAACTTAATAATATGTGAGGGTATTTATGCCAATTTATATACATTCACTTCCCTTCCCTTCCCGTTATTACACTTTCCAAACGGGGTGAAATAACTTCCCCTTGATTCACCTTACTAATTTCCCAAACAAGTTTTAGAAATTTCATTCCCTTCCCTTAACTTAACTTCCCGTAGGTTCCCCTAACTTCCCTTCACCCACTCCAAATCCAAACAAGCCCTTAAGGCAAGTAAGACATCTGCCTGGGTAAGGCCCACCCACACTCAACTCTTTAAGTCCCTCAGCCTAAACCCTAACCCTATTTCTTTCTCTTTTACTCCCACCCCCTCTCACTGCCTCCTCTCTCAAACATCAAGATCAATTGATTAAACTCAGTCCCGATCTCTCAAACATCAAGTGATTAAACTGATAAACTCTCCCGACTCTCCGCTCCGGTCTCCCCTCGCTCTTCGCCTCTTCCTACTCCCGCCGCTAGCCACACCTCCGCTCCCGCGGCACCGCCGCCAATGGCCAGCCTCTCTGGATAAAAAACATAGATTTTTCTGGTAACTCCTTTGATTTTTTCCAAAACCCATGATTTATTTTTGCATGCAACTGTCTGAGATTTTGATTTCTGATATGGGCTTTAAATGTTTAGATAGAAAATGGGTTTGACGTCTCGATTTTGAATTTTTGATCTTGGTCTGGCTTTAGGAAAGTCGTAATTTGAGTGATTTTCCTAATTATTGTTGAAATTAGGGTTGAAATCTGGACTGCAACGAACTGAAACAGATGATTTGGGCGTAGACATGGGTTTAGGGTTCAGTTTTATAGAGGCTAACTTTGTTTCCTTTAGATTCCAAAAGAAAGGGAAAAAGATCAAATCTTTTCTAAAGGAAGTCACTTACTACAGTATCCTGGGTAACATATGAGGTAAGAACAGAGAATGCAACTCCTCAAACCTACTTGTTCTCAAACCCGCATATTTCCTAGAATTGCACTTCAATCCTTGACGAAAGATCCCATTGTTCCAGCTCTCAATGCCCCTTTCTTTAAACCAAGAACTGTTCTTGATAGTCAAGCTTTGAAAATTCATGGCAGAAATTGAGAAAATGGATCAAACCCAGATAATAAAAGATTAAAAATTTGACATCAAAGGCTTAGAAATCTCAAATGGAGATCAAAGTTGAGAGCTTTGCTAGTTACTTCAGAGGGGTTTAATGAAAGAAGAGTTATAAGAAGACATCTGTGTGGCTTTCATTTAATGCCATGTGAACCAGTCACGTTAAACTTGGAACTTACTCCTTTTGTTTTTTATTTTTGTTTCTTTTAATTTTATGGGTGTTTTTGGTTAACATGCCTTCACAAATCGTGTACTTCTTCTTTGAAATTAATTGTTATTAGCAAGTTATCCGTTAAATCTTTATCTCAAACTTGATGGGAAAGTCGAATTGAAAGTGTTAAAAGCAATAAAATTTTAAGCTCCAAATATAAGAGATGCTTTGATTCAATTAGCAGAAATTAGTGAAGATCCAAAGATAAAAAGTGAAGCTAATAGCTTAGCAATTTATAAGATTGAAAATTTTGAATTCTTATTAGCTATGAATATTTGGTATGACATACTGTTTGTTGTTAATTCAGTTAGTAAAATCTTACAATCTAAAGATATGCATATGGATATTGCCATAGATCAATTAAATGGTCTTATTGTATATTTAGAAAATTATAGACAAAATGGTTTTATGTCTGCTTTGAATTCAACTAAAGAACTTGCTATTGAAATGAACGTACAACCTAAATTTCGTTTTAAAAGTAGAGATTAATAGTCCAATTGAAGTGCTGAACTATATAAAGTGGTTAGATTCTTTTCCAAATACTTGTATTGTTTATCGTGTACTATTGATTATACCCGTAACAGTTGCTTCCGCTGAAAGAAGTTTTTTAAAATTAAAATTACTAAAATCTTATTTAAGACCGACCATGTTACAAGATAGATTGAATAGTTTAGCAATATTATCTATCGAAAATAATATGTTAAAAAATATTAAATATAAAACTTTAATTAGTAATTTTGCAGCTCAAAAGGTAAGAAGAATGAGATAAAATCTATTATGAGTTGTATCACTTAGGCCTCATCTAATATTTCGTCTTGGGCCCTAAAATTTCTAGGTACGGCCCTGCTCCATGGAAAAGCTCTTATCACCCCCTCGAGCCCCGTTCGCTTTCTTGCCGCCCTTTTCCTTCTCTCCCTCTTCGTCTTCGATCAGCAGACGATCAGGCTAGCTAGGGTTTCGGATTCAGCCCACCCCTCCTCGGTGATTCGAACCACTTAGGGTTTCGTTGAGCAGTTCAGAAGGAGTCACGACTACGAAGGTAAAGATCTCCATTCCCGGTTTCCTGGCTGGGGAATTTTCACGAACGCAAGCCCTACCTTTTATTGACTGCATGCTTGTTTTTTATTTTTTTGTGATTATTTCGTTGCTAAGTTTTCTTAAATCTCATATACTATAATCTTGAAATGTTTCTCAAAAGTGGCATCTTTTGGATTTTTGAATAAAGATATGATTTTTTATAAGTTTACAAGAGGGAATATTTTGGGATAGAGCATAAAACTTTTAGTAAATGATAAATATCATATGGTATAGGTCACTTTTTCTTCTTCTTCTGAATTTGTAATGTAGGGCTTCCACTGTTATATTTTGAATTTCAGGTTCTTAATTTTTTTAAAAAAATTAAGATGATCCTTTGGCAGTCCCCAATTTATAGTGAGCTGTATTCCATCCAATAATTGGGCTTGTGAATCTTCAATGATGATTAAGTTTGATCCGGAATGATCTAATTTTTTTGGTGATCATTTTTCTTCAATTTTCCTCATATTTGGACAACTGGTTGAATATGTTTTGGTTGTGTGAACTTTAATGTTTTGGCTGTGTGAACTTTAATGTTTTAGATGGAGCATCATCGTGAAGAGGAGGTTATTGATCTTGAGTCTTTTAGCATTATGGCTTTATCACCTTTAGATGGCCGATATTTGCAGAAAGTCAAGGATTTGCATCCATTCTTTGGTGAATATGTGTTAATCCGTTACCATGTAATGGTGGAGGTAATTTTCATTAAATTCTCCTGTAAGAATACATATTTAATAAGTATTTTTTTATTCAACACCGGTGCACAATGTTAGTCTTACATTATGTTTTTTTAAAGAATGATGGTTTTATATTTAAATGTAGATTATATAATCATTTTTGTAGCGAATAATAAAGAAATGTTTCTGGTAAAGCATGAAGAAACTGTTGTTGTTGATTGGATATTCTTGTTCCGTCTGGCTTACAAATCATAATATGTCTTAGGTATTTAGATAAAAGGTTTAAAGCCTTAGTTAAAGGTTTAAAGTTGTGCCTAAAATGTTCTGTGAACCGTTGGAATATTTATATTTGATATGTATATCTGACAATAATATCCCTCTTCTAATAAATTTGCATATGATGTAGTATTAGCAGTTTCTATATGAGTCCATCGAACATTGTTTATTTAGGTCATGCTTATTAGTGTGCTTTCTTTTACAATCTGACAAAACGTCCAGCCTCTGCTTTGATATAGGTAGCAATCTTCATTAAAACATGTCATAGTGTAGTCATGTCTTGGGTAATGGAGAAAGAGGTAACTTACAAGTAAAAAAGGTTTACCTCTTTCTCCATTACCCATCATGATCTGACAAAGCTGGCCACTGTAGTTATTTTCATGTTGGCTACTTAGTGCAAAATGTTAATATGAAGCGATTCTTTTGTAGGTAAAATGGTTACTAAAATTATCAGAAATACCTGAAATCAAGGAGGTTCAAAGCTTTAGCGAGAATGCCAGGTCTTATTTAAAAAGTATAGTTAGTGGCTTCAGCAAAGCTGATGCTCTAGAAGTGAAAAAGATTGAATAAGTAACTAACCACGATGTTAAAGAAGTGGAATACTTCTTGAAACAGAAATGTCAATCCAATGCTGAGATTGCTGAGGTGAGTTTTTTATGTTCCTTGTTGTGGGTACTCTATGCTTCCTCTTTTTATAACTATGACTAACTGTGATTTTAAAGATTTTATTTGATGCTTAATATTTGTCATCAGATTCTACAAAAATCTTTTTTAGGTACTGGAGTTTTTCCATTTTGCTTGTACATCAGAGGATATAAATAATTTAGCCCATGCATTAGCACTGAAGGAGGCGTTCAACACTGTCATATTTCCTGTGATGATTGAGTTGTTGAATGCAATATGCAAATTATCGAAGGAAAATGCTCATATCTCCACGTTGTCTCGCACTCATGGACATGTATTTTCAGTTCTATATGAGAGGCAACTCTTGTTATAACGGAATACCAACTTTTTGTTGATTAGATGTTATCTACAAAAACTTTAACTCTTGTTATAACGGAATACCAACTTTTTGTTGATTAGATGTTATCTACAAAAACTTTAATGCTATAAAAGCATAATTGAAAATCTTATATTTCCCTTTTATTTGTGTTTACACATAGAAGGACATAGTTTATTGTATATATTGATTTAAAAAAAGAATCAGAAGCTATTAGACTAAGAAAATTTAGAGAATGCTTCAAGGAAAAAGAAAAATTCTTTTTCATTTCCATGAACTAATTTATTTAGCAATCCTAAATTCTTAATGAAATTTATCCCAACTGGAGAAGGGATGCAACTGACAAGAGCACGTTTAGAGAAGGATTAGAGAAGTGGGAGTACTCAAAGAAAAACAAAGTACTCTTGGGTTTAAAAAGTTAAACTTAATCTAAGGTGCACAGGGTAATATTCCACTAAGAAATTTTCCCTAATGTCCTGGTAGTGGATCTTTTTTGGTTGAAATAACTCAAAAGATTTCTGGCTGGTCATTTTGGTGAAATTTTTTTATACAAAAGTTAAGTTTTTTTTTGGGTGGGTGGGGCTTATATAGAAATAATTAAATAATGATTACATGCTGAAACTCAGGAATTTTCTACATGGGGCTAATACATCATGTATAATTACTGGTTTGATAAAGTTTATACTGTCTATCTTTGTTCATATATGTTTGCAGGACATGTTCTACATTCCTTTCTTCATGAGTTTTTAGCTTTGATGCTATGAAATAAATTAAATGGAACCTTTTCAATTTGAAGGTTAAAAATAATATAATCATGTCTTTGTTTTTCTGGCCTGTCACACTCTTATTTAGTCCTACATCGGAAAATGAGTGAGAAGTTAAGTTGCTTAAATAAGTAAGCCCAAGATTTAAGTGTAACATCAGCTAGTCAATTTTGGTAGTGGGTTGAGCCAAACGTGTTACACTTAGTGGGTCCCACGGCTTGTTTTGCACCAATGGGCCCGGCGGCCCGGGACGTGACAAATTGTATCAGAGCAGTTGCAAGTCGGAAGGGTGGAACTAACGCCTCGTTTGGTACGCGGGAATGGACTCAAATGAGAATGGAATGGAAGAAGGGATGAGATTGAATTAATGTGAGAATAGAATAGTCATTCTCATTCTCACGTTTGAGTGTAATTTATAAAATGAAGTGGGAATGGACGTATTTTAAAATTGTATATTTTATTGATTCTCATTTAAGTGGGAATGCCCATTCCCTATCATTTCATTAGGAATGCTCATTCCCACATAAAGTAAGAATTGATGAGAAGTGGGAATGTGCATTCTAACTTCAAAAAAGAGGGTGTGTTTGGTAGGAAGGAATGAGAAGTGAGAATGACCATTCCATTCCACCCCATTCCCACGTACCAAACGAGGCCTAAGTGTTATGCGGGGCTAAGTGCTATATTGCGTGAGTGCGGCGGGAGCCACCTCTAGAGTCCAAATAGCCTAGTGATACCGGGATGTGCCAATTGTTATGTCACGATGAGGAAGTCGCTTATGTAAGGTGGAGTGTTTGTGACACTCCTATTTAGCCCCACATCAGGAAATGAGTGAGAATTTATGTGGTTTAAATTATTTAAGTGTAATATCGGTTAGTCGATTTTGGCAGTGGATTGAGCCAAACAACACGTTACACATGTTGGGTCCCACAGCTTGTACCGCACCAATGGGCCTGTCAGCCCGGGGCGTGACATGGCCAATATTAGAAGAGGACATATACTAAGTTGACTGCTCAAAGCAGCTGAAATATCATATTGATAATTTTTCATCGTTATGCTACAGGAATAAATGATTTGCTTTTGTAATAGGTTTATGTGGTTTAGTTCTGATATCTTCTAACTCCCTTTGTAGCCTGCTTCACCCACTACTTTGGGAAAGGAGATGACAAATTTTTCTTTCATACTAAGTGAAGTAGGGAAGACCTTTACAGAAGTGCAACTATTGGGCAAGTGTGCTGGAGCTGTTGGAAACTACAATGCACATAAAGTTGCATATCCTGATATTGATTGGCCAACTGTTGCAGCTGAGTTCGTGACCTCTTTGGGGTTAGGTTTCAACCCTTATGTGACACAGACATGTTTATTTACTTCTACTACTTTTCTCTTTGCAAGGTTTTACCTATCTGATTCATTTCAGCTTGATGGATTTTTTTTTGCGTAATTAAGTAATGCATAGACGAGTTTGATATGGTTTTTTCTTTGTGGATGACTTGGATAGGTTTCATTAATGGGATGAGTACTTTATTTACCTGTTTTGACACTGTTGCTTGTATTCCTTGTTCTCTGCTTGATCTAGTTTACTAGTAAACAGTCCTTGTGAAGATTTAGGCAACTATACAAACTGTATAAGTGTATAACTAATAGAGCCTGGGATTTTCTTTAATATGAGTTTTGCATTCGACTCAGGTGACTGAAATGTAGGTTTTTTTTGCCATTTCACGTTTCAAGAGTTTACAAAAGGTGATTCATATAGTAAGTAGATACTACCATGTGCATGCTTGATAATAAGTAGATACACTTGCAGGTTATCCATCTATCTTGGAATTACAGTACATTTATCAATTAGCCTATTCTACACCAACCAGTTAGTGCATAAATAATAATGGAATTGTAGCGCCAGCTAATAATTTTGTTAAGTTTGTATTGTCTGAAAGGTTACGTCAATGTGGCCTATGAATGGAATGACACTTGACTTGCATGCATACTCTCTTTCTGAGCCTGTTGCTTGCTCCGTGTGCAGATTGAGCCGCATTACTATATCGCAAGGCTTTTCAATGCAGTTGTTCAGTTTAATAACATCCTGACTGATTTTGATCGGGACATATGGAGCTATATTTCGTTAGGTTATTTTAAGCAGGTAACTTTCTTATGCTTGACCACATGCCCCTAAAATATTAGGACCTATTTTAGCTCCCAAACTTCCAATTTGGAACTAAACAATTTCATGATAATTTTGCTTTCTAGATGACCAAGGCTGGGGAGATTGGATCTTCAACTATGCCTCATAAAGTTAATCCCATTGATTTTGAGAATAGTGAGGGCAACTTGTGTTTGGCTAATGCTATTTTATCTGCTCTTAGCTCGAAATTGCCCATCTCTCGTATGCAGGTGTGTATTATTTACTTTTCCACCTTTATTCATGGTTCTTGAGGAGTACCTAATGTGAAGTTTAGTGCTATATCACAGTTCAAAAAACACGTCTTTAGTGTCTCATTCTGGTAAAGTGATACTATACTTATTGCATGTGTAATCATTGACAGAGGGATTTGACCGATTCCACTGTTTTGAGGAATTTGGGTATTGGATCTGGGTATTCTCTCTTGGCATACAAAAGTGCACTACAAGGAATCCAGAAGCTTCAGGTTAGTAGTAAAATCTGTATGAGATGGTTATCACTAGAGAGTTAGATATAAAGCTAGATGTGTTATTGGTAGGAAATGTGCCGCTGTTGTCGTTCTTTGCTTCATGTATGTTGTTTATTCTATTCTTGCTTTAGCTATTTGGGTTGGGCATATGTTGAATTTGAATTCGTCACTAATGCAAGATGCTAAATTCTGTTAATTACAAGATCATAGAAATGTGGAGGATCCATTTCAAGATGAATTCTTGTCTTGCTGTCAACATAATTTCTATCCAATTTACATCCATCTAATAATATATATGATTTTTACGGATGTTTAAGTTTTTTTCTATATAAGTATTTCTTTTCTAAAATTGTACTAACCATTTCCCTCAAAAATATTGTATGAACTATGTCTTTGCTATCCTTTTTAATTTCCTTTAGATCTATTATTTGGGATCCATAACTATGATATCTGACATGATTCTTTTGAAAAAATTCTGTCTGTACGTCCTAGTAGTTGATGCGAAGAAAGATACATCTAAAAGTGGCAAAAGCTCCTTTTTTGCTCAATATGTTGCCGATGTATAAAGACAATCCCAATGTTAACATTTAATCAAGTTTATTCTGAAACTTGCCCAAATCAGTTTGAAGTTTAAAGCTCATTATTTTAAAGTAATAATACTTTGATTGTACATTTTTGATACAGTGCTATCAATATGTCTCATTCTAAATTACATATTTAATAATGACATAGACTCATGAAATTACACTGCTTTGTAACTCTCTTCGTTTCTTAATTCTTTATTCCTTCCCCATCATGTGTAGGTAAATAAGTCTCATCTCAATGAAGACCTGGACCAGGTGTGGGAGGTGCTTGCAGAACCAATACAAACAGTGAGTCATGACAGTGCACTGCACTTTCCTTTAGACTTTATTATGACTGCTTTTGTATAAATTTTCTTTTTTCTGCTTTTGTTGGTTATATGATGTAATATCAAAGGTCTGCTTGTATGTTGTATTGTTTAAGGTTTGATATAGGACATCTAATTCCAACTCCCCCAGCATTTTATCTATTTGAATTGACATGTGAAGTGACATTTTGCTCAATATCATTTCATAATGAAGTGACAATCAACCTTTATACACTTCTTGTTCTCATGAGACTTAATCTGTACCATTGGCAATATAAACAAGAACCTGATTATTACGATGTATTTCCATAGCCTGAGGTAGAAACACATATATCTCCTGATGAAGGTATTTAATCAACATAATCTCTCTAGCAGCAAGAGCCATAACTTGATAATTAACCTTAGCAATAAATCATGGCACGATAGTCTGCTTCATCGTGAGATCACCATATTTCCTCCAATAAAAGTACAATATCTGCCAACGAGATACTATCAAGAGTATCATTTGCTCAATCAACACCAAAATAACCAATAATATTAAAGATTAAAAGAGATCCTTGTTGCTGATGGACTCTCTCTTGTTTTCTTGCATTAGGTTATGTGCAGATACAAAGTCCCAGAGGCATATGAGAAGCTGAAGGATCTCACAAGAGGAAGAGTTGTCAGCAAGGAGAGCATTCAAAAGTTCACTAATGGCTTGCAATTGCCAGAAGAAGCAAAGAGCGTTCTCTTGAATTTGACTCCCCAGTCATACATTGGAGAAGCAGAGAAGTTGTCTAAGTCTATCTACGATCATGTGGATTTGGTGAATGAGTTCAGGCTTTTATAGTCGTTGAAACAAACGTTGAATGAACGAGTTACTAATTGAACTCTTCGTGGTTCATGTTACTTCCTCTTTGCATTTTCGTTATGAGCAAAGGCAGTTGATACCGCAAACCGTTTGTGTTTGTATTATTGTGTAAGCTTGCAAGGGTAAATTAACAAAAGGAAAATGAAATTGAATAAGCTTGTAGCATTGTTGGGTGGTCTTTAGACCGGTGCAATCAGTTTCATTTGGTTCTTTTACTAATGGCCTGGAGGAAGAAAATTGCAAGCATGAGGCTTCAAATACTCGAAATGGATCCTGGAGAAGCAACACGAGTATGTTTCCATGTATTACTAAGTTCATTGTAATCTATATTGGCTGTTTTTAAACATGCTATTTACTATTGTTTGATTATAACTTACCGTAATTTGTGACCTTGAGTTGATTTGAGTTCATGTAGGCGCTAACTTCTTAGATATGTTGTAATCCATTTTTCAGAGTAGCATACATACTGCAAATTTTATATTGA